>NW_024581108.1:9282735-9307483 GCF_017639235.1 Corvus kubaryi
GCCCATTGTCCCCCGCGCCGCCCTTCACCCGGTCCCGGTGCCGAGTCACGGCCGGCTCGGCGCTGCTTGGGGCTGCAGGTGTCGCGGAGAGTCCGCCGGCCACCGCCTCCGCAGCGCCATGGGGACGGAGGGCGCCCGCGCCCTGCTGGAGCGCGCCGGCAGGCTCACCCTGCAGACCGGCAACCTGCTCAACTGGGGCTGCCTGCGCAAGAAGTGCCCGGCCACCCCCGGCGAGGAGGTGAGGGGCGGGCCGGGGCTTCCCCTCGGGGCGCCTCGGCGGAGGCTCGCCCTGGGGTGAGGGGGCCCGGGCCGGGCCACGGGCGGGGCGGCGGCTGAGGGAGCGCCGGGTGCCGCTCCCCGGGCGGTCCGAGCGGGGTCCGGAGCGGGGGTCGTTCCGGCAGGGCACGGCGTGGCCCGGTGCCCGTCACGGCGAGGAAGGGCTTTGACTCCCGAGCGATCCGCTTGTAGGTGCCCTCGGGAGGCGCGAGATGGTAATGGCAGAACAGGGTTTTGCCTGTTCGTTTTCGTCCGTTCGTTGTGTTCTACCCTGTTGGGAGGTCGGGCCCCCCGTGCCCCCGGAAGCAGTTTGCCCTGAGAAGGAGCCAGCCCAACCTTCTGATCTTGGGAATAAAGGATTAAAATACTTACAAATTTAAGTGCTGTCTGTAATGGCAAAGGGGATCCTTTATACTTCTCTAGTAAGATAAAAATATGAATAGATATGAGCTTGCATTACAGATTATGAAAATTCTCTTTTCTAACCTGAAGTTAACTTAATTTCTTGGTAGTGACAGGTCTTGGGAAAAGTAGTCGTTGTCTTCTTTGAAGTGTAGAGCTGTTGTTCTTTGTTAAGAAGTTGAAAAGAGCTTTTTAATCACTACTCTAAAAGTATTGCCTTTAGCGGTATGTGTCAACACTTAGAACAGTTCTCATAAAACGTCTGGAGGTCCTGTGGCCATGAACTTCAGAACCACCGAATTTGCTGTTTTGTCATGACACAGTAATCTCAGAATGGTAACTTAATAATTAGAAAGACTATGGGTTTGGCTGATTATTGCTATACAGTGACACAGGTGATAACCTAGAAGTTGGTTGGTTGCATATTAATCATGCACAAATGGAAGAAAGGTCTGGGAGGATGATGTAACAAGAACGAAGAATTCATCATACTCTTGTTTAGCTGTCACGTGGTCATAACTTTTTTATTTGGCGTGCTTGCTCATTAAACTTTCTGTAATCTGTGTGAAATAGGGCTGGATTCTGTAACAAAGACGTAGCTGTATTGTGATGGGCACCCTTTTGTGAGTTGTTTCTGGAGGGCTGTTGAGTAAAGAGTGGCCAATGTGCATAACTAATAGTTAAGGTACTGAAATTCACTTGTTTACAGAGAAATCTGCTGGCTTTCCAGAGCTGATGGACTTGCAAAAGCAAATAATTGGTATTATTTACAATCAGCTTTGGACTCTTCTATTTAGTATAGTCAGTTCTCAGTGGCAGAACGTAAGCTAAAATTTTGCAAACTGTGAACCCCCGTGTTAGGGGATGCAGCTGCGTTTGGAAAAGCTGATCAACATACGGCCTGAGGGCAAGGGTGTGGTGTGCTTTAGAGTCAGAGGCCTGTGCATAGTAACTGCAGTAGAAATATGACCTGTGACAGTTGCAAAGCAGGAACATATATAAAAATTTAGTACTGTCTCACTTGCCCTCAGAAAGGAGAAGATAACAATATAAATTGTATGAAAGTAGGATAAAGAGTTAGTTTATTAAAAGGTTATTGTGCTTAGCTATTTACTGGGGGGCTCAATTCTTGCCTTTTGGGTCAGGGGGTTTTTATGCTATTTCAAACGATAGAAAGAATGTATAGTATTTCTGTTCATAAAGTATTGTTCCTGTATTGTGTCTGTGATATCGGGCACTTCTAGTCCTCGCATGGTATTAGAGCTCTCTGAGTTAGGTGTCATAGGAAATGGCTGTTTAATGGTACACAAAGTAGGTGTGCACACTGTTGAAAGTGAAGTAAAGCAGCAGCTGGCGGAAGTGCTCCTGCCCGTGGCAGAGGACAGCCAGAGAGTACCTGTACTTAGCTCCTGGGATGGATCAAGGGGAAGCTACAGCACTGCTACAGCTGCAGCACTGGTACTGTATAAAATAATTTAGCTGATTTAATAGTTACGTCTTACTATGTTCAAGAAAATCCCTGAGCAGAATCTTAGTTGAGTTTATTTTGCATCTGTGGATGAAGGAAAAATGCAAGTGTGGGGTAGGATCTGTAGGTTCCCCCTACAGTAATGAAGGGCTTAAAAGCATTAGTGGTTTGGCATAATGGAGTAGGTAGGCAGTAAATGAGAAGGGTTGGATGCATCTTGAAAAGAGGAGTAATTAATACAATGAGTATTTAGTGATTGATTGTAAAGTTTAATCTCTACAATGTCACAGCACTTATGCTCTTATCTGACTACTTGGTAACTTAAGAATTTCTGCACAAAAAAGCAGAAAAAAAACCCCAAACCACCACCCCATCCTAGTTCTTGCTTGCTTAGCATTGTTCTTGCCTTTAAAGATGGCATGTCTGAGAAATAAGTGAAGTACAGTACTTGTATTACTGCTGAAACTCCGTGAAAGAGGAGAGAAAAACATTTAAGTAAGCTAGTTTTAGCAAGTTTCAGATAGAAGCTGTGAAGGAAGAATCTCTTGTGGAATGGTGTCATTAGTTCAGCTGTGCAGTCTGTCCTACACACCTCTGTACTGTTCTGTTTGTGTGCAGCTGGAACATACCCACGCTTCAGTGTGAAACAATGTTTTGTAGGTGCGGGACTGCATGCAGAAAACACTGACTGAGTGGAGCTCGAAGATCGGCCAAGACCAAAATCAGGTAGGAGAGGTGTTACGCATCTTATCCATGTTACACGTGAAACCAGAGAAATAAGTAGTCAGTTACACTTCTAAAACTTACAGTAGCTATTAAATTTCTCTATAAGTATATGCAGCTCCAGATACCTTGAAGGAATATTTCTTAACTCCGCTTCTTTCCTTAATGTTTAGTAAATTTGGCGAGGTTAAGACATATCAATATAAAGAGAGAATCCTATTGATGGCAGATAAGACAGTTCTTAGCAAAATAAAAGCTGTGGTCTGTAAGATTTTAAATTAATTATGGGGCAAGTAAAAATAAATAAAGTCTGTGTACCTTAGAAGTTTGCTAGCATGCTTCTTAAAACTCAGTGGAGAATTCTCTGAACTATCGAGATCGCAGATATCCCATTTGGAGGGGAGCTCTGAAGCATCTGTTGTCTCAGAAATATTTCTGAAGATCCAGAAGTGGCAATTTTTTCCTTAAGAGCTAAAGACTTCCTCATAAGTCTTAAAGCCACAGACATGAACATCTGTTACGATCCAGTTTTAAGGTTCTGAGAAATGCCTCTGCCCGAATTAAGGTGCAAACAAGACCATATGCCAGTGACAATAGTAAAGGTTTTATTTGATGGTAAATATGAGAGAGAGAGAGAGAGAGAGAGAGAAAGAAGGAAAGAAAGGAAGAAAGAAGTCGAAAATAGGTGGGGGGGACAGAAAGAGTGACAGGGACAGAATAAGGAAAATATCACCACTCTGTGGATCCCAGCGATGTTCATTGATGCTCTCCAGCTGGTCTCTCGGTGGTGAAGGTCCCCCCAGAAGGCACAGAGTCCCAAGGGTGTACATGCTCAGGCTGGGTGATCGTGTCGGCCATGTCCCCCTGGGGTGGGGTCAGTCTCTCACAGCAGACTCTGGTCTATTGCATCACGTGCAGCCCTGTGGGGCCGAGCCTCTCACGTGAATGTCCCGTGGATGTGCTGTGGGTGTGCCCTGTGGGGTTGGGGGTTCCACAGCTGGGTCAGTTTGTGTAATTGGAGGATGGGTGTTCACTGCCTGTCAGCAGAGGTTGCACCATGCACCCAAAACCTCCTCCTCCCCGCTCAGTTGGGGGGCGTCTGTGTAAACCTGGCTTCTGTGAGCTGTGCTCTCCCCCCCCACCCCAAACTCAGCTGGGGATAGTTGCAGCTGGTGGCTTTGGCCTTTTGTGGATGCATAACTTTCCCTCAGCCTGAAATGATTAAACAATGCATTTCCCTTTGTCTAACCAACAGTTTGACTTTCAGTTCAAAGTCCCACTCTTCAGGGAAGCTTCTTCGGTTATAGCTTCTTTATAATGAGCAAAACTTTATATCAATGTTTGAGGCATGAACTATTTTCAGTCTCTGACAACATCTGACATGAAGATCTTGGTGTATTTGTCCACTTCTCTTTCACTTTTGCTTCTGAAATTCAACAAAACAGCAATAGGTCCCCACTAAATTTATTATTTGCTCTGTGAAATATTAGCATGTTTCAGGGGGAAAAAAAAACAAAGGTACCCAAAAAACAAAACAACAACAACAAGAAACCTGAAAAGCTTTCCTGATTGGTTCTTTGGGTTTTGTTACCAGTTCTTGTGTAATGGGGGCATCGGCTGCATGTTGCTGCATTCCACACTGAAGTGTGTGAGGCAGTTATTGCTAAATGACTTGTAGAAGAACTAATGATTGCTCAAGAAGCAATCAGAGAAAAGAACAAAAACAAGCACTTGTCTCTGTCTGATGTAGTGATCCATTTAAAGTAAATTGTTTAGTGTAAGCTAGGTTTTACTGTAAGAACACTTTACCGCCGTAATTCCAAATTCTCTTGTGAATTATATTGATATCCAATCATTTTTTTAAAAAGTTAAGTTTTGTTTAAAATGCTGACTGTATGGAGTAACTCAAAGGCTCACTTGAGAATCTTTTGGTAGGGCAGCAAAAATTAGCAAAGCATTTTTGCTTGGGGCAGAGTGTTGTGCATGCCTGTAATATAAAGTCTGATGTAGGTAAAGACTTAATGAAGTCATCTTGTGCCAGCTGACATGAGATGTCAGCCTAATCCTAAATGAGGTCAGGGGGTAAAATAATTACTGTCTTAAATCAGTATTTTACAGCATTTTCACTGTAGGTTTTTCATAGGCTTCACTGAAATTACAAAATACTTCTTAAGCAAAGATGTTCCCATCCAACACTCAAACCTCCTAATTCTTATGGGGTTCTTTTCAGCTCGTCATGAGGCTTTTTTAAAACGAGGTCCTTTGAATTGGCACAGCAGTCTTTTCACATCATAAAATCAGAACTACAAGAACTACTGAATCTTGTTCTCGTTCCAATAATTTTTATCAGTAATTTGCATTTTCTATATTAGGGTCATATGGGGCCTTTCATGTATCTTCATTATTCTGACCTCCCCTCAGTGATCAAGAAGCCTTGGGTTACTTTATTTCTGTCTTTGCATTTTTCTACTATTTTGTTTCTAACTGCTGTAAGGCACTCTTTTTTTCTTTTGTTTTTTCTTTTCTTTCCTTTTTTTTTTTTTTTTTTTAATTAATTAAAAACATTCTTCGGGAGCTTACTGTCTGCTCTTGACGAGTTGCTCCTAAGTGTCATGTACTTACTACAGGAAACACTGGAGGTTCTGGAATGTACTGTAGCTCAAGCTATAGAAAAAATAAATCCTGAAGAAAGGGATGAGTTGAAAGTATCAGGTAAGAACATAGTCACAAATCCAATGGCATGGAAAGGATTCATATGCAGTCATCAATAGGATATTCATACATATTTGGGGTTTTTTTTGCTCTGTTTTGTAATTGCAGAATCAAATTACACCATTGCACACTGTTGTTCTTAGACATTGGCTAAGAAAGTCTTGAATTAATATTTCAGATTTTAAAGCAGCTCAGTATTTTTCTAGTTTAACTTACATCACCTCAAGATATTTTAAATGTATTTTGTGAGTCTTTGACATTTTTGAAGCAAAATATTACAGATAATACTGGAATTAAGAAATAGCATTGGAAGCACATTTATTTGCATAATTTTTCCAGGTTGAATATGATGAACTTGAAGGAGGCAGTCCAAACTAACACTAGTACATTTTGAGTCTCAGTAAGTTGTGAAGAAGTCTGTTTGTACTATTACATTTGGGGTTTTTATTCAGGTTGTTATGGTTATTGCTTTGTGTCTTGATGCTTTACAGCTTATTACATCATCTAACTGGATGATTTCTTGTTCTGAGATTGCACAACAGCATTGAAATTTAAGAGAACAGTGTCTTTATTGGGCAGTCACCTTTCAAAAAGTTGGGGTTTTTTCCAATTTTTTAAGTAATTGGTGTATATTCTAAAAACCTTTTACCCAAAAACTCATTAATAGTGTGTATAGCAAAAGTAAATGGCTATATATTAGTAATACCTGGCTTGTTTAGTTATTGATTCCAGTTTCTTTGAAAATAGCAAAGCTTTTCATCGTTGGATCAAACTCTTCATCAATCAGAGATGCAGTTGATCTAGGTAAGTGTGGAACTCAAGTTAGGATTTTTTTACTCTAGAACTTAGATGGAAAAAGTTCTAATTTTATTTCTAGGAGATGTATTTAGTCATTGTCACAAGTATATCCTGTTTTCCTAGTAAGAGAGACTTAGGTAATTAAGTCTATTTGCAGATCAGTTCCGTCTGTAAACTTGTTAAATGGTTCACTGTGACCTCAGATCTGATTCCTTCCTCCAAGCAGGACCAAGTTTTTTTTCTTTCACACAAAACTTGTTAAAAAGTAAATACCACATGATGTTTTAATAGCAGGGATACAGCAGTTCTTGCCAGTCTTGTTAGTTGCATTTAATGTCATGAACTGTGCAGTCTTTTAGAGATTATTTAGGAAATAAAATAATGCTGCAGGTAGCTGATGAAATAGTGAAGTTTTACTGAAAATGTCATACAATGTCTCTACATAAAGTTGTGTTGGCCTAATGTAGCAGTAATTGTGAGCAACAGTGAACTTTGCTACTTTGGAAGATTGTTTGGCTTAAGGGGTGATCAAAGAAGAAAGGGTCAGATGTCATTATTTTCTGTTGATACCCCAGTTAATAGCCTATATATTGTAAGTTTTAGTACCATTTGTCAAACATACATTAATGGAGTCCTCCTCTAGAAGAAAATAATTAATACAGTTTGTTAGTTCTATTCTGTTTGCTGTGCTGAAGAGGCCTCATGACTTGCATTTTTCATACAGCTCAGTGACTCAGACTCCAAGACTTCCACTTTTCTCTGGCAAATTAAGTCTCTGTACTTGGTGTGCTTTTAGTCTAACTCCTCATACGTAGCAAGTAGTTTCCCTAACCCATGTCCTGTACTTGAGTTATAGTTCAGAGTGAAAGCTACAAATTTTAAAAGAAATTGAGAGTGAAGGAATAGAGAATTGTCATCACTGTCTTCAGAGAAAAATACAGTTTTAACATTTAAAAGGAGGAAAAAGCTTCATGCTCTTGTTCGTTTTCTGTTGATTTTTTTTGCTGTTTTCTTTCTTTCTTTCTTTCCCAAGACCTACAACTGAATCTTGATCTTTAGCTGTATGCTTGAATCTCTGCTAAAAAGGCTGTGTTGTTATTCTTGACTGCAGATACACTCAGAGTTTCAAATGGTGAATGGGAAGCTAGCAGAGTGAAGCAGGAGGTGTGGCTTTTGCTAGATTTGAAGAGTCATGCTGTTTATGTTCATATCTGACAAAAAATTTTGCAGTGTCTGTTCTTTTTCCTCAGCGTGTTCTGCCCTTGGAGTTGCTCAGTTAGACTCAGTCATTATTGTCCCACCTCCTGTCGAAGATGGAGCTAACCTGTCCTTGGAATATTTGCAACCTTATTGGAAAGAACTTGAAAATCTAGTTCAGAACAAAAAGATTGTTGCCATAGGTACCTCCGACCTAGATAAAACACTGTTAGAGCAGCTGTATCTGTGGGCACAGGTGAGAACAAACTTCCTACTCACAGCATTTCTTAGGACAGAGTAACTGCTTGCTTTGTTGGCTGACACAGTATTATAAACTTCTGTTATAAGTGGTCTTACATACAAAATATTAATTAGCCCTGTTATTTTCAGTATTTTGTGGATGGTCATAATGTTGTTCAAGGTGGGGGAGGCTCAAATATGATTGTTGTTTGTTCACTGTTCTTACATACTGACCAGCAACAACTGGAAAACACAAGTCTGTTCAGTAGCAGGTTCTTTGAAGTACTGCAGGTTTGAGTTTTGAATTATTTTATACTTAGGAAGGACCATAAACAGTACTCTTAAACCTTCAGATTTATTCCAGTGACTCTGAAAATGTAGCTGTTTTCACTTTAAGCTGTGTTACAAAGAGAGGGATACCCCCTTGGAAAAATGGTGTTTGAATGGTAAGCTTAAGCATAGAGGAAGACAGGCTGTGAATGAAGTGGCACAATACTTTGTTGTCCAGAGCAACTAACTCATAGCACCATAAAAAGGGTTGAAAGGTCATTTAGTTCCAAGCCCCCTGTCATGGACAGGGGCACTTTCCACTAGACTGCATTGCTGAAAGTCCCATCCAACCTGGCCTTGAACACTTCCAGGGATGGGGCAGCCATCCAGCACTTTTCAGTGCCTCAGTACCCTCACAGTGAAGAATTTCTTCCTAATACCTAATCTAAACCTGCCTTGTCAGTCTAAAGTGATTTCCCCTTGTCCTATCACCACATGCCCTTGCAAAAAAATCCCTCTCCAGCTCTTTTGTAGCCCCTTTAAGGTACTGGAAGGGACGGTACGGTCTCTCTGGAGCCACCTTCTCACCAGGCTGAACAACCCCAACTCTCTCAGCCTGTTCTCATAGAAGAGGTGCTTCAGTCACCTGATCATCTTTGTGACAGCAGTGTTTTATGTCCACTGAGAGAGGGCAGTTGCAGGGTTTAATGACCACCTGCATGGTGATCATGAAAGCAGTTTGTGAGAAGAGAGAAAGTCAGTGGAAGAGCATCCCTTTTAACTTGATCTGATTCAAGCACTTGCCTGAAAGCATGGAAGATTGCAAATTAACTGGCTGATGGAGCCCTCCTTAACCAGAAACCCAAACTATGCTAAACCATGACGTTCTTCCTTAACAAAAATGTATTTGGATTTTTTAATTTGAAGTCTTTTTCAAACTGACATCCCTATAATGCTTTTACTAGAGAGGGGGACAAAAAAAGCTGCTGCTGTTTTGGGAGCACAGCAGGCAGAAAGCCAGAGTGCCGTGGGTCAGCGCTCATCTTGCTGTGGCAGCACCTGAAGTTAGATCCTACTCCTGTTTTGGGCTGTGTGCTGCAGGGAATTGCAGGTGTTGCAGCTGCCTACGTTAAGTGATCATGCAGAATTAATTAGCCTTGCTCAGTATTCAAAACAATGGTCAAAGTCAAATTGTTCAAAACAAAATTTCTGTTGTAATAGAAAGCATGGTGGAAACAACTAATATAAGTACATAAGTATTTTTTTTCTTATAGAACTGTTTTGTTACTTTCAGGTGAAACCAAATAGTAATCAGGTGAACCTAGCTTCCTGTTGTGTGATGCCCCCTGATCTCACAGCATTTGCAAAAGAATGTGACATACAGCTCTTAACTCACAATGACCCAAAAGGTAAGACTTCGTCAGTTAAGAGAAGACTTCTAAATGTGTTTATTCAGTACAAAATCAGGAATAATCTTTCCCCAGACTTCAAAGTTTGTTATATTTGAAGCCTGAACCAAGGATTCTAAAAGTTTCTCCTTTATAAAATATTTCTGTTAAGTTATTCCTGTTGCTTCCTCCCCTCCCCCTCCTTCTTGAAACAGTCTTGCAGCCTTGGATAATTTCTTGAAATACTTCTAATCAGAGAAAATAAAGTGAATAGAAGAACAGTCTACTGAGAAATTTGTACTATGTTTATTTCCACAAAATAAGGCCAGTAAATGACAAATGAAAGTGGACTTGCCTACATAGAAATGTTGATAGTCAGTTGATTTTTTGAGTAGTTTGGTAATACTAGATCAGTAAAATTACTGTGCTTTAAGTAGGATTCTTTCAAGGTCGACTTCTTCAAATAACATTATTACAAAAAGAGTTGTAAGTTCTTCACTTTTTTATGCAGTGATTCATTTGCTAAATGATTGAACAAATGGGAGGCTTTCCTTTGAGCTGTAGAACTGAGTTACCAGCTCCCTACAATATTCTGGGATATAATACTAGTTTCTCTCAAACATCATCTAATCTTCTTCACTCTTAAGAACACCTTAAATATCTTGTTGGAGTAATACAAAGCCTAAACAATATTTAGTTAATTCCTTCCCTGCATTCTTGGTTATGACTAATTATTCATGATGATACTTTTTCTTCCTTCTCCTTTCTTTCCACTTGACCCCAAAGAAAAAAGTATATGAAGCATTAATTATGTAGTATATACTTCATAGTACCACTTTACAACGAATGAATTTCATCTGTGCCTGAGCAGGATTTATCACTGCTCTAGCAGCACGCAAGATGAATTTCTATTTGATCTGACAGTTTCCATGTCCTGTGAAATCCAAATGCAACTTGCAATATAATAAAATGTCTCCACTGAAAGTCATGAAATGAAGGAGAAGAGGATTTGATAGAAAACAGCACAAGCTGTGATTCCTTCATGTGTTGTTTGCTCAGCCTATGTTTTCTGTAATAGTAAGCTGAAGAGTATTGAGACTGTTTTTTGTGAGCACTCTTCACCAAAGACATTGTTCTCTTGACGAACATTCCAGAGGAAACTAGGAAGATCTATACTTGCCTTCTTTTCCTGCTTTGTGGCATTTAAGCCCATTTTTCTTAATGTTTTCTGGGCTTATGGTTATTATGAGCCTAGTTAAGTGAGATACTGTAAATGCTGAGCTTCCAGTGACTGCAGAGGTATCTCTGAATGCTCTGTACTTTGCTGATTTCAGCCCTATACTTTACTCACCTCTGGTTTGTCTAGCTAGCTTCTCAAATTTAATTTTCATTTTCTCCCGCTAATGACTCTGCTGATCAGCTCCATTGGATATTCCATAGTCTCAGTTAGTTTTGTGGGAAATACTCAATGTTACATAAAAGTGTCCTGGACATTCATTTTGTAATATTCAGCTGCTTTTACCCTAAATGCATTCTGGAAGAGTGGATCTGAGGGTGGTACCACTTAAGATCATGACTGTAGGAAAAGGCTTCTCTTACTAAAAGTGTTGCTTTTTGCAGCTGTTTATGTGACTTTATTTTAAGCACAAATATCCCTTTTTAACTTCAGAATTACTTTGTGAAGCAAGTTTCCAAGAAGTTCTCCAGGAAAGCATCCAGAACGTGAAAGCAAACGAGTGGATTCCTTTATGGCTTCTGCGGTATTCAGTCATTGTTAAAAGCAGAGGAATTATCAAGTCCAAAGGCTATATCATACAAGCTAAAAGAAATGCATCTTAAAACTCTCTTTTTTTCTTTTTTTCTTTTTTTCTTTTTTCTTTTTTTTTTGTAATGGCTGTTTAAATTTCTTTGGGATGGGGGAACATTGCAAATTTCTTAGAAAGATTTTTACAGCATTTGTAACAAACTACCAAAAGTTGTAATTATTCAGTGTGATGTCAGTAGGAGTGTCTGTAGTGTTCTAACACTATTTTTCTTTCTTAACCTATTGATGAGTTCATTTAAAATATGAATGTTTTGGGGCTTTTTTTATTGAAGTTATCTATAGAGTAACAGTTTAAAATATTTTTCTTTTTATGACCAGTTCACTGTAAAAATTATCATTATATTTTAGCTGCCATTAGGTAGTATGGAGAAACATATATTTTTGGTTTTTTAAAAAAACAAATTACTCTTAAATCATACTTACCTGTTGGGTACATATTTCAAGCATTCAAAGACTAGCTTTTATAGAAAATTGTCATCTTTTATGATAAAATAACCCCAAAAAATTAAGCTGGTATCCCATTACTTGATATGTATATATAGGTAAGTCAGCTGTTTAATTTGTGGGGATGGGAAAATTGGTTTATTTTTAATTGAGTGGAAAAGACTCCTAGGATTTAGAAGAAAATGCATCTTCCAAATTATTTTCTGACTGTTATTTGAATTCCTTCTGGCTTCTTTGTGCCTCAATACGCTTCATTAAGTGTTCGCACAAGTGTGACGGCATTTTTACTGTTTGAAATAGAAAATGTATTAATAGTGAATGTTCAAAATAAGATTTGAAAACAAGTGATGAAGAAATCTGTTTATCAAAAACTGAATTGTGCCTGTCTCCTTCTCAACTGTGGCTTGTTTTTTTGATGCTTGTAAACTACGCAAGCAATTAACCAAGTAGAACAGACAGTAAATGGTGATGCTGTTCACTAAAATTAATTACTTCTTTTGTAGTTGCCTGGGAAACCTGTTGCTTGAGTGCCACTCAGGAAAGATGAAGCAAGGCTTAGCTTGAAGTTAGGTATCTTTCTGATTGGCAGCAGTTTAGCACACTGGCTTTTTAATCCCAGAGATTGCTTGCAGCTAAGGCAAGGCTTTTAGTTTAAGGTAGTCTTTCTATCAAAAAGGCCTTTTCCTTTCCTTGGCCTTTAAATCAGAGTAGATAGCTAAAGTTCAACTTGTAGTTTAGCAGGAACTTTGATACCGAGTGTCTAAAATAACAAATTTCATTTTGATTTCAGACAGGGGCGTGGCCTCATACTGGTAATAGTCATTGACTTTGTTGTACATATTTTGAGATTTGGACTGTAAAGGAATGAATTTTCACCAACATCTTTCCAATTCTTCATATAGGGAGCAAGTGGAATTTGAATCCCTGTAGGTAGTATCTGGAGTGTCAGCTTCCTGTAATCCATTCCACTAAGTTTAATGCTGGTAGTTTTTCAAGGTACCTTAGTCCTCAAATATCTTCGTTTTAGTGGCAAATAGCAGGAAATTTTCTTCGCTTCTTCAGTTCTTTTGATAAATGAGAGAAACGGGAAATTGGAACTAGTAATGCATCAATAAAAGTTTGGATTTTTTTCTCTTAATTAAAATGTAGTTTGTTTTTTTTTTTAATGTTGCGCCAGTGTTTATTAGAGTTTAAAATTAAGCTTCCCTACCAGCTCTGTGTTGTGTGCTGATGATTTGACCTCTACCTGTGAGCTGTCTGTATTTGGCTGATTCTGTATTGTTTTAGACTTGTGTTTGTGCTCAGTTTTTTATATGGAAATGCTACAAAATAGGAATTGTGCTAAACCAATGTAAAGGCTGCTCTGATGGGATAGTAATTTCTTTCCTTTCTGTAAACTGCTAATAGTTTGCTTGCTGTAGAAAAGTACCTTTTAAGACGTGGTATTTCTAGAGTCACCAGCAGCAAAACTCTTTATCAAGTTACATTATCTCATTCGTTTGGTTTGCATCAAGGTGGGCGAGACGAGATTTCCTTCTACGAGAAACCTGAAAGTTTTAACTAAAATTCGAATTTCCGTAGGCTTTCCAGTACAGCATTTTACACTGTCACACATTTTAAACTTTTTCAAGTGTCTGCACGCCGCGATTCCACCACGTCGTGGCACGTGTGCTGCGGCCGCGCTTCGGCTGCTCCGTGGGGCGGGGCCGCGCCGGGCCGAGCAGAGCAGGCGAGGCCGCCCCAGCCGCCGCTGCCCCGGACCCGCCTTCCCGCCGCGGGGCCCGGAAGGGCGGGCAGCAGGAAGGAAGGAAGGAGGGCAGGGAGGAAGGGGCGGGAGCGGCGCGGCGGCAACATGGTGAACACCAGGCGGGCGGCGGCGGCGCGGCGCCGGCAGCAGGGAGCGCGGGCAGGCGGTGGCAGCCCCGGCGATCCCGATGCCGATCCCGCCACTGCGGCGGAGGTGAGCGGAGCCGGGGGCGGGCGGCGGGCGGGGGATCATGGGGCACGCGGCAGCGGGCGAGCGGTGCAGCCTCCGCACGGAGCGCGGGGTCCGTGCGCGGCCGCGGAGCCCGGAGGGGCGGCGGTGGCGGTGTCTGCGCGCCCGCCCGCCGTGCCCGTGCCGCAGCCGGCCCCGCGGGAGGGCAGCAGGCGCCGGAAGTCGTTAGGCCATTTAGCGGTGCGAGTTAAAGGTAGGCTTTTTTCCTTTGCATCACAGATGTTTTGGCATTTCTCTGTCACTTAAAATAGTATTTAGCAGATCATACCTAATTTTGCGGTTGCTGAGAGGCCAGTTTGTTCGTAAAAGCAAAATTGCTTTTGGACACCATTTTGGGGCACATTTTGACAGTTGATAGTATTTAGTGGTTTATAGTTGAGGAAGTCTTTGAATATTTCTGAGCTCTTTTTTTGGATTTGCTTCCCCTGATAAATGACAGAACTTTTTAGAATTAGGAGATACTTGTTTATATTTCTTAAAGAATGTGTGTGTTTCTTTTCCTGCCTTGACCAAAAGACAGTAGAGAGATATGCAACGGATGCTTTGTTAAGACTTCTCCCACACAGGGCTACACAGAGACGTGTAATATGTTGTCAGTTTAAGTAGGTTTATTTGAAAGGTTTCTTAATGATTTTTATAGCATTCTTTTTATGTAGTTATTTTATCTGTCAATACCATACTTTTTTTTTACTTCTTTTCTAGGTGGGATCCACTGAAATTAGTACTTCTGTGACTAGGAGGATGACTAGAAGAACTAAATCAGTTTGTAAGCCAGAGGTGATTCAGGAATGTCAGTTTGAAGAGTTGGAACATGCAGAAATGAAATCAGATGTCAGTGATAGCTCAGAGATGCAGATTTCTAGGAATGAGAACACAGCTGTTCAGTCAGCACAATCAGTTGCTGAACCACAAGTTGATGGAGATGTGTCAGAAGCAGAATCAAACTGCTCTTCTGTGTCTGGTCTCCAGACACCCTTGTTTGTAAGAATAACACGAAGGCGACAAATTGTAATTCCTTATCAACCAGATTCTGCTGATAAAAAAAGACATGACAATACAGCTTTTGTAAGTAAGTTAAGTAGGATTCTGGATGAAGATGATGTCTCTGAAGCTGAGTCTTGTTCCTCTGCTGTTTCTGGTGTCCACGTACCTAATGTTACCACAAGTACAAGGAGCAGGCAAAGCAAAAAGAAATTGTGGCCAGACACAGTTCGTGAAGCCCAGACTGAAGATACTTCTGATGCAGAATCGTGTTGCCTAAGTTCTCATGTGGAACCATCTGTCACTACCAAACGAATTACTAGGAGCATGCAAATGAAATCACAAGCAGAAAATACTAAGCAGACTGAGAAAAAAAATGAATTTGTTTCAGAAGATGAGAATTTAATTGAGGACACCATTAAATCTGAGCCCATAATAATTTCTGATTCTACACCTACTGCAGAACTTGTCTGTGACACCGAAGATGCTTCTACCCTCATTGAGAGTAATAAAGAACCCAATTCACCTGAAAGTAAATGTGCTTCCAAATGTGCTAATGCAACCCGGAGTGAAGACACAAAAGAAGAGGTTTTAAGTGATGTGACATCCCATCTTACAAAAACAAAACAAAGTGACACTAAATCACCTGTGAAGAAAACAATAAAAAATACACAGTCTGTTGAGATAGACCATTCAGAAGCAATATGTGACCAAATACAAGAAGATAACAGTAAAATACTTGGGAGGGGGAGGAAATTAGAGTGTGTGGCTGTTTCTTTGACTGACTGCATGAGTCCTAAACAATTTCTAGAATCCCATGGACAAGTAGCACCAAGTGAAAGTAATGAGATTGCAGAATGCAAAAGGGCAGATACTGACGCAGATGCACAGCAGTCTGTCACATGTGCTGATAAATTGAGGAAGAGTAAGCAAGCTAGTGCAGTGAGCAGCCCATCAAAGGACGTGGCTGTTGCACAGACAACTGAAAGCATTGGTATAAGCAGGATGCTCGAAATTGGTGCAGACAGGGGTGAAGACCAAACAAAAGAACATGAGGTATCCCACAGCAGTGAAAAATCAAGCAGTGGTAATGACTCTGTTGCATTGTTTCTGAGCAACAGTGACAGTGATGACTCTGAAAATAGCGATGTGGCAGACATAGATACAGTTGATGAGAATGTGTGTCACACAAAGTCTCATGAGAGAAGTCATTCCCTCAAAAAATCTTTTAAAAACGGTTCGCTGCATGTTGAAGGTCTTTTTGTAATTGATACTGAGCCTGGCACGAGTTCCAGCCAGAAGTATTATCTGGATGATGTAGACCAAGACAGCGATGCTGGAAGTAAGCATGAAGGAGGTGAAGAAGGTAAAGAATCAGATTTGGAAGAGGATGAAGAGGAATTGATAGATGAAGATGAAAAAGATGAAGATGATGATCTGTTGAAAAACAAGGTTGACGTGTAAGTATCTTGCTGGGAATAGCTAAAGAATCTGCATTTCATTTAAGCATATGCACGTTAGAGTATGCACATGAAGTGCAGAATATATTAGAGAGTAGTCTCGACACATTTATCATGTTGCTGCAGAAAATGGTGTTGCACATATTATAAAATAGGAATATGGTCCATAAATTGAGGGCTTGGGATTTTTTTTAGTTTTGTATATAGTAGGAACAGGAAATTTTTTTGGCATCTGGAGGCCTTGTATGTGTTCAGCTTAAAAAACAACGTGAAACTGGGTTAAACTGGTCAGGCTGACTGAATTGGTTATCGAGGTCACAGTTTTGTTAATTTTTTTTTTTTCCACTTGAAATGTAGATAACAAAAGGTCCAGTAAATCCCTTACACATTGCCTGATTAAATCATACTTTTTAAATAGTTGTATATAATTTTATGTGTTGGTTCTTGCTGTGCTGTGGATGGTGACACTTCAGGTGAAACTTAGCATGGAATCAGAATAATTTAGGTGAAGTGATACTTCTTGAGTTCTTGTAGTCCAGCTGCTGCTAAAATCCCTTCATATGTTTAAAGCTTAATGCTCATTTCTGTTGGTTAAATAAGTCTTAAGCTAGTAGAAACCTTCAGGTAGGCCAGAAGTCTTACCTAAGAAAACTTAGCCAAGCATTCAGTGCGAAAGCATTATACAACATCAGTCACAGTTTGATAGAAAGTTGTTAAAGGGCTTGTATTAAGCATTCAAGCCACAGTAAATACCTGTTGTACCTCTTCAGATAATACCATCTTTCTCCATTGTAGTTCATAGCTTTTAAACATTCTTGTCATCAAAAACAGCCATTGTACATTGTTTGTGGATGCATTCCTTTGGCTGCCTGAATGAAGTAATGAAACAAATGTGAACATACAAACATTGAAATATTTCATAGAACCATCGGGGCTCTGAGCCATTGACCAGAACCCTCTGGATGCAACCATCCAACCACTTTCTTATCCAAGCTTAATAACTTTGTTCCTAGTGTGGTTTTACAGACAAAGACTTAAACATTCCTACAATGAATTCTAGTTTCTTCATACTTCCCATTAAGAGTTCCAGTATTTTTACCACCAATATGTTTGGGTTTTTTCTCTTTAGCTAGCACGCTTGTCAATGTATAGAAGGATGCTGGTCATGAGTTCTTCTGGCAAGGTTAAGCAAATTTAAGAATTCAGTTATACAGAAGATTATTTAATATCTAAAATGAGAGTGCAGCATTAGAGTTAATATGACAGATTTGTGGAAGTGATTCTACAGGTATTTTTTAATTTAAAAGTTTTACTTCATATAATGGCATGAATCACCCTCCCCACCTGTCATTTCAAAATTACATATTCTAGATAACAAGACTTAAAATCATTGCAGAACTGAACCAAATTGGGAAGAATAAGAAAAATATTTTTTCTGTTCATCTTCCTCAGAGGACAGTAGAAGGTTTAGCTGCATGCATGTTACAGTGTTCTAATAATTAACTATTTCTCCTTTAGTTTACATCTTTCCAGTAGCATAGACCCTGGTTTGAATATCAAGAAGCTTGGAGGTTTATATATCAGTTTTGATGCAAAAAATCAGAAGCCTGGATCAAGTGTAATTGAAAAACCGAAGGAGAAGAAGAAGGATCGGGTAATGTGTTTACAATTATTCAGTTATTTGGGAGTACAGTAACACAAAGATCAAAGTTAATCTAGGAAGGTTAGTTTGTTTGATTTGAAAGAAGTATCCTTGCTATGGCTCACTGAGAACTTGCATTCTTTTTGACCAAAGTGTGGTTTTATATTTGGTTTTAATGGTGAAAGTTTAAATATACCTGACTTTTCAGAAACTGAAAACCAGTGCAAATTTCAGCATTACCTTGTAAAATAAACCGAAGTTGATTATACCTGGAGTTTTGCCTAATGATACACAAGCTTAAGGTCTGCTGACAAGATACTTAGTCCATAGCCAGGATGAATTTCAGTAAATAAAAGTCTGTAATGTCCCTAGTATAAAATCAGCAGTTTTATTTTAAAAGCATATATTGATGTAAAGGGAGTGTGTGATTTTTGTTGAGACTCTTTTCTTCGGCCCATCTATGATAGCCCTCTTTACTCCAGAGGATTTGCTATCTCACTTCCTCGAGAGCAAGTCAGCTGCTTTCTGTTGCTATCTAGTGTTCTGTTTTGAAGATCCCTACTGCTCGTGCATGGCATTAGAATGTATGCTTAGATTTTGTATGATTCCTTCAGTAGGTTCTGTAAATACAGTTAAGCAGTAAAATTCGTACCAGTGAGGTGACTCTCTAATGTTCAAAAAATTTCTTAACAGCTCTTGCAGAAGAGTGTAATAACCCCAGACTTTGAAAGAAAGGAATGTGTCCCACCTTACAGGGAATCACTTCACCAGCTGAAGAAACAGCGCAGGGTAAGTGAAGAGCTGCTAATGCCTCAAATAACAAAACAAGCTGTGGTAGAAAGCTGCATGCTGGGACTGTTTGCATATGCAGGCCTCACTGGAAATGGAGTGATGAACTGCAATTTAGTGTCGTCTTTGAACTGTCCTGTGAAAAGCCATCCTTTTGGTATGCTCAGTATATGCTCAGTACAAATCTGTCATTCATGCAGTGCTGATAACCTCCTTTACAATAGTGGTCCTAAAATACATGTTTTAAAGGTACATATTTACATTCTAAATGCTTTATCCATCTTTTGCAGCGAAGAGTTCCCTGTTCTGTCCCATCCTAGTTGCTGAATGCAAATTCATTGTTCTTGGTATTACATCCTAGGCAGAGCGAGAGAAAACAGCAGGTGATGGCTGGTTTGGTATGAAAGCCCCAGAAATCACAAGTGAACTGAAAAATGATCTTAAAGTTTTGAAGATGAGAGCTTCATTGGACCCTAAGCATTTCTATAAGAAGAATGATAGAGATGGTCTGCCCAAGTACTTCCAGGTAAGGAAGCAGCAGAAGGTGGCATTGTACTGCTGAAGTTTTGAACAGCTGTTTAAGAATACCTAATAATGCCTATTTTGTAGGTAGCTTTTATGTTGATTTAATTTCATATCTCAGTTATTAAAGTATTTTGATTACTTGGCTGGAGTTTGCAGGAGTTTGCAACTGTAATACAATTCTGTATAACATATGTATATGTGCTGTTGATATTTTTAGTTTTGGCTGATCTCCTAGTAGTGAACAAATACCTTACAGAATCCATATTTTGAATGCTCGGAGGACTAGATTTTTACTGCTTTTTTGAAATACTGGCCTTTTTAAACAAGTGTGTAGAAAGTAATTGGCTTTTATTTTCTTACTAGCTAATACAGTTTTATGGCTACCTTTGTGATAAGCTGAAATTTTTGTTACTTGTAGCTCTCAGCTTTGAAATGGTTTGCATAAATAAAGAAATTACTATGGAAGCTATAGAAATAGGTCTCCGGAAGCTTTGAATAGTTAGCATGCTTGAGGAAATGTTTTAATTTCTCAGAATATTACCACTTCATTCTGAAGTGTGGAGGGTGTTGTATGTTTTGAAACTAGAAAAACTTAGACTGAAGAGTTCCACATAATTAGATCCATGTAGGTTTATTTTCACTGCATGAAACATGTACTCTGTGTATCTTTACTATTAACCTGACTTATGAGAGCTGACTGACATGCTGGTTGGAAAAAATGTGATGCATTTCAGGATGAAACCCTTGTATTAAATTAGCTGCTGTGTAGTCATCTAGCAAAACCACCAGAAGGAGAAACAGGAAAAGGTTTAAGGGGGTCATAAAGGTTTCCTTTCCCTTATGTTTAAAAGTTAAAAGCTGGATTTCATTTATGAGTTAGTGTTGATATAGCACTCCAGCATTGAAAACTGTAGTCTTAAAGCTCAGGCCTTCCTCTCTGCACTACACAAGGACACCAAAAGTGACTCTGCATACAAAACATGACTTAACTTATTTTGGTATTTGCACTTTTATTAAGCAACTGTCATTCTCATCTGCTCTGTAGGTGTCTTTACACTTTTTGCTGGGGATTTAAAAAAAAATGGCAAAATAATTCACATCTTGCTGTTCCTGTATTTTTGTTTTCTAGGTTGGAACTGTAGTTGATTCTCCCATAGACTTTTACCATAGTCGAATCCCTAAGAAACAGAGGAAGAGAACAATTGTGGAAGAGCTGCTTGCAGATTCAGAGTTCAGAAGGTATTTAAAAGTAGTTTTGCAATTCTAATATCCCATGTAAAAGAGGAGTATTTTTAACTCTGAAGCCTTTTTTGGTTTTGTTCAGCTTGTATGGTGATTTTTTTATACTTCAAAGAAAAATTTTTAACCTTTTAATGCTTCCATAGTACTGCCATTTAGAAGGCCTAAGGAACAGGGGATAACTAGACGGAGAAAATGTGTATTTCATCTTCATAAAAGGGTGTTACCCAACTTGGGTCATCACTATTGGCAGCCACTCTTAAAGACCGAATTTTTTTTTCTTGGCGTAATTGATAGAAAAGAGCAGCCTGTAATTCTGGGCATGTTGCTGTTATTTCCTTTTATAAATATGTCAGTCTGCCACCTGTCATGGGAATCAAAATTGTGCTAGAAGACTTGAAGATTATGATTGGGTTAATGTCTGCATAACCTACAGTTTTTGGAGTAGTTGGTCCATTTTGGTATTGGTTATTACATGATGTTGATCTGCATTTCTCTTTTCACATAATGACATGTTTTCTTTGCAATAGTGCATGATTTGGGATTATAGATTTAATTTTGTCAGACTTGTAAATTAACTATATAAAGTTGGGAAGGCAAGTTACTATAGCTATTTCTTAAGTAGTTTTCTGGTTTGACCTGATTTACAAGGTATTTATTAGAAAGTAGTTTTAAAAATTAATGTATTTGAAATTTGATCAGTTAATTTATGTGGTAGCTAATTAAGGGCTCTAATCATACACTTCAGCATTAGTGTAGATACTTGCCAGATTTTGGTGTTGCATTTAAAAACCTCAGCAGTGCTCATTGCCCAGCGTCTGTTGTATTCATTGGTGCGGGTCCCTAAGAGTCTGTGTTAGCAGAGCTAGCAATTCACATTCAGTAAGTATACCCTGCTCATGGTTTAGTATTCACCTCACCTCAGTTTTCAACCTGGAGTAGAGTAAGGTTTATTGTGGGAAATGAAGTTGCAGGGAGCTCTCTCACAGAGAGTGTGGCAAGAAGGCGCTATAAAAGTGGGTGTAATTTCTTCATGGTATTGTCAAAATTGCTGAGTCTTCCCCTTATGAGCAGTAGCAGTGTTTCAGCAAACTGTCCAAAATATGATAGCATATGCAATGAAGGCCCCCCTATCAAAATTAATGACAAAATTCAATCGAATTTACTTCCAAAACTAATTTACCTGCATTTATCATTGATCCAACTGTTGATTTCCCTTCACTTATGCATAAGTGTATAAAATCAAAGAATCTGATTCAGAAAACATTCAGAAAACTGAGAAAACTCAGTTTGGAAAATAATGTGCATAGAGTACTGTCCATGTTATCTTTTCCTGAACTTTGGTTTGCCATGCTTAAAAGTAAATTATCTATTTTGTTCAGATATAATAAAAAGAAGTATCAGGAGATCATGAGTGAAAAAGCAGCTTTTGCAGCAGGGAAGAGGAATCGGAAGAAGAAGAAATTTCATAATTAAGAATTGAAGAAAAATACCAAGCTGGAACAACTTACTTGTTATAAAACTTTCTTGCAGAATGCTTTGGTTGTGGTGTTTTGTTTGGGTTTTTTTAAGATTGCAGGTCATGTGCATATTGAGGTTTAGGGAAATACTTGCTGTGAGAATTTGGTAGGAAACTTTAGGAAATTATCAGGTATCTAAATTTAAATTAATTTAGATTTTTTAAATTACTTTTTATTTTAATTAATATTTATGTTAGAAGATAATTATATGAAAGCATATAGTTAAATCTGAGTAGAAAATACAGCTTCACAGATTGTGGTCTTCTAAGGCTTCAGACTTTACATCAGTTAATTAGTAAATTCATTCTAAAGTTATATTTGTAATTCATCTTGGCACATATTGTGTGCCAGAACATATTTTTCCATGTCTTGTCGGAGGTGCTGCTGGCCAACACTGTAATAGAAGGTATTGAAAAATGGTTTGGTTGTGAAGGGTTTGTTTCAACATTGACCATAATAGTATAGAGAATGTCCTGGAATTCAGTGCCTACACATACACTTTTATATTCATGTGTGTACATATTATATATGTTATTTAGAAGATTAAAATTACATATTACTTAATAAATAATATAAATAAGTAGTACTTATATCTAAAATTTTAACTGTCATATGTTGCTTTTATTAATTTTTACCATTTGATTATTGTCTAATGATATTTTTGAAAATAACTTGACATTGGCATCCATTATCTAGGGTGTGGTGTGCAGATTGTGTCTGTTAGCTGACCTGGCATAGTTCTGAAGGTGAGCAAATGGAGTGAGTCTGGAAGGCCTCTGCTACCATTATAGAGCCAGAGATGTCATCGGCCCAGTTCCCCTTTACTGATGGTCACGACCTTTTGTGATTTTCAAAACTGCTGTGGTATTTGGTTGGTTTTTAATGACCTGGTCATTCTATGGCTGTTACAATTAGTGTAATTTAGTTACTGCCTTGTAGCAGAAAAGATGGATAATAGAAGAAATAAAACTGGCACTACATTGTCTTAGGTGGATTGGGTGATTAGGGTGTAGAAGTCACTATCAGAGGACCAGTGGTCGATTATTTCCTTACCACAAGAAAACTGAATTTTAAAGGTTGCAGGCCTTAAGCAAGAAGTGCTTAACTATGTTCTTGACTAATATTTAACCATCAACTTTTCTACTGAGAAGAAGTAGATTTTTTAGGGATTAGTTATTTGTGCTGAAATGAGCATCATGGTATATATTGACCACCAACTGAAGTTTGAAAGAAATTTTTCTTGGATCCCTTTAGGGTGTTTTTTATCATCCCAAAGTTGACCATAATGTTTTACTACCAGAAACAGACAGGAATCTAGAGTCCTTGAAGAGTCTTCACTGCCTGGAGATGAATGGTGTCAAAGTAAAGCAAATTCATTGGGAAGTATTAAACAAGTACAAGTAGAACCGCCTGTCTCCAGGTCTCAGTTAATATGCACAGGCTATTTAATGCAACTACATTTATGCTAGTATCTCAATTCCCTGTAAATGATAAAAAAGCCAGTAAAAACAACTGTGGTGTCTTGTTCTCCAGCTGAGACATGGAATACAAAAAAAAAATTAATACTGAACACTGATAAGAAAACAAGGCACCAGAGTAGTTGTAATTCTGTTGCATCCTGGGGTGTTCAAGTGCAACTTTGGAAAAGCAGGCTGTGACTTTGAAGGACCTTAAAAGAGAATGCAAGCTGTGGTGTCACACAGCAAGCAAAACACTATGTGCCTGTTGCTCAGGCTGCTCAATAGCTGCAGAGGTTACTTCGTGTGCAGCCTAACTAGAAAGGGATTTGGTTTGTGTTCTGTATCCTTTCCTTTTTTTGATTTGTCTAATCCCTTCAGTTTTGTCCTACACTGTGCCCAGCAAGCGCCCGTGTTCTGTGCAGACGGGGTGAGATGTGCTGGGAGCGTTCCCAGGGCTGCAGGGTGGTACTTGCAGGTTGTGTTGGCTGGCTTTGCCAGTCACCTTGGCATGAGCTCATGCCTCAGCCTCTGGTAGATGAGGCACTGGACTGAGCACCTTTCCTGAACCACCAGTTTTCATTAAAGCACAAACAGGGGGGCTTTGAAATTGGCATCAAGTGTAAGGTGCTGGAGAGAGTTAAACCCAGATGCACCATGTGATTGCCTGTGCTTATCAGATTTCTCTGAAACCACATAAAAACTTATGTGAAGTTTTGCCTATCAGTTGCAAGTAGTATTTTCTTTTAATGGCTGTCAAATATTTGTGTTAACTTTTAATTCTGCCTTTACTGAGTGTGATGGTTAATGTGCCTGATTGTGTGTTTCATTTTCAGATTTTCTTTTATTGCTTTTAAATAAGCATTATTACAGTTGGAAAGTTACACCTGCAGGATTAAAAATAATTTATCAAGAAAACCCCACAAATTTAATAATTCAGGAATAATAGTCAGATTAATTTATTCCATTCTGAGCAAAATCAAAGTGGTTTGTTTATTGCTGCTACTATTCTGTTTTACCACCTAATTTGATTGCTGTATTTAAAATGGCTCTTCATCTTCTATCTGTAGGTATGTGTAAGTCAGAAAAGATGGTGTTAATTACGGTGTTCTGTTGACTGCGTTTTGAGGGCTTATTTCGTTGCTTGAAAGTAACCAGAAATGTATCACGGTGACCCATTGTTACTGAAGTGCCTCCAGGAAAGAGAGAGTCTTGCTTTTTCAAGTAAAATTACTTTCCGTCCTGGAAGCGTAGCGGCCCCACTGGGCTGGTTGTCAGTTCTGACCGCTCTGGCCGAGCTCGGGCCGGAGGAGCAGGAGCAGAGCCCTGAGGGCGGCGGCGGGCCCGGGAGGAGACGGAGCAGAGCCCTTCTCCCGCTGCCTGAGGGCGGCGGCGG
>NW_024581108.1:9307493-9461940 GCF_017639235.1 Corvus kubaryi
CTGAGGGCGGCGGCGGGCCCGGCAGGAGACGGAGCAGAGCCCTTCTCGTGCTTGGCGATGGCGGCTGGTGCCGCTGTCGCCTCCCGCTTCTAGCCTTCCCCAGTCAGCCAGGCACGGCGGGAGGCGGGCCCGGAGAGCCTCGCTGACGGCAGAAGCGCCAGGCCGGCGGACCGGATACCTGCGGCGGTAAGGTAAGGGACGGAGAGCGCGGGGGAGAGATTTCCGCCCAAAAGGCGTAGGGGGCGGGGAAAAAATAGAGAGAAAAAAGAGAAGACACGACTCCGCCGGGACTCGAACCCGGAACCTTTGAATCCCTTCAACCTTCTAGAAGTCCAATGCGCTATCCATTGCGCCACGGAGCCACCTGTTGGAATCGTCGCACACCGCTTATAGAGCCTGCGCGCACCGTCACGCGTTAGCCCCGAACGTTCCGGCTTTTTTCTTCTCTTTTTCCGATTTTGTTTTTCTTAAACAGTGTGAACAGGCTTACTCGTACACGCCGCCACGTAAACGAGTCTCGCGGCAGCCCTTGCGTGCTGCCAGAGCGCTGCCCACGGCCCGGGTGGGGCCCACGGCTTCCTGTGCAGCGCTCGCTCGCCACACGGCTGCGTCCTCGTTTCTTACGGAAGATCGACTTCATCAGTGATCAGTGTGAGATATGTGTTGTCATCCCACTCTGGCGTTTTCAGTATTGATCCTTATGCTTGAGGGAATATAATTATAATCCACAATTGCCTTGTATTGAGGAACTCTTCCTCCAAACGTCTGTAAATTCTGAGTAGCACTGCCCTTCCCCCGTGGATTCAGAAAGAGAAGATTTTTCCATAAAAGCTGTAATTATAGTCTGAAACAAGTCCGCGATACTATTTTTTGTAATCATGAGTAGGCACATTAGAAACCCCAAGAACCAAGAGTCTGAGGTTATTTTTTCTTTAACCTTCCCACCAGTATATCGCAAGCATAGCCTGCGGCCTTCTCGGCGAGGGGGCTCGGGGCTGCCGGCACCGCCTCCGAGGAGGGCTCCGGGCAACGAGGCCTGAGCAGTAAAACTCTGTGAGAATCTCATGTTGCACTTTATCATAATTTAAAAGTGCACGTATCCGTAAGAGTGGAGAAATACATGTAAATAAGCACACCCTAAAATCTGAGGAACCAAGAAGCTAATCATACCGATGTAAAATAAACTGACTCGGATACACAATGCCCGAGGCATTGCATCCAGGGCTGAGATACCGCAAGTAATGAATAACCGAGGTGACTCAGGCACTCCGGCCGTGTGTCCTGTGATTCCCGGGAAGCCAGCTGGTGTGCCTGCGGCCGACAGTAAGCCAGAGCTCTTGAGCTGGCTTATGACTGAATAGCTCCTGCACTGCTGCCCAGCAAAGGAGGTTGCTGGAAGGGTTCAGTAGTTACAGCGAGTACCAAATTGGAGGTACATCCCCCACACTAACCGACTGTAAACAAACCAAGAATCACTAAGCTACACCAAGTACAAGATTCAGACCAGGTCTGGTCGAATTTGCAAGCTCTGGGTCCTGCCACGATTGTTCTGTTATGGACAGAACTCCTCATAGTGCTCCGGGTAAAGGAATGCAAAGTCTGGGAAGTTTGACTCCTCAAAGCCCTGTACTGTATAAAAGAAACAGAAATCTTACTTTTAAGAACTGAGTTGATCTTCTGAATAATAAGCTTAAGTTTTTGTTTGTGCAATTCCAATAAACCACTACTAGGTAACTAAGAATCACTGTAAACATCTTGTAGTTTGTGGACACCTGGGCACGTTTATTGTGGGGTGCAGTGAGTGTTGGTGTGATCTGGTAGTGTGGCACCTTTGGACAGCACGGCACTAAGTGGCTGCAGATGGTGAAGAACCAGAGAAGCATCATTGGTTTTTGTCACAAGGCTGGTTCTGAGACTGTAAGAATGAAGAATGGTGATGCTCATATGATTGCTACTTCCTCTCATGTTTTCATTTTGGTTAGTTGGTTTATAAAGGTAGATAAGCCATCTGCTGGTTCCATTCTTGCAGGAAGACTGACTGGGGAAACGTTTGGAATTTTTCCAGAAATGTTTCAAAATATTCAAGTAATTTTGCTTTTTTACTCTGTAAATGTAGTCCCGGTGCAAAGTCCACCTTTGCGTTTGGACAGCAGATGGAGCTACTGCATGAGAAACAGGGCAGCTCACGGGTCACGAACTTGCAAAATGTGGTCATAGGCAAAAACGACAGATCTGATTAACCTTTGCTGGCGCCTGGACCCGGATCAGTCCTTTGGACTTTCCCTCTTCTGGGACTGTCTAAAGTCCACTTCTGTTGCAAGCTGGCTTTCATTTTAGCTCCTCTTCAACTTTATGTTCTTTTTCAAGGAGCAGAAGTTACTTGGAATAGAGTTGTGCTGGTTTTAGTTACTGGCACTCAGAGAAATTTTGCTGAGCTCAATGAGGTGCCTTTTTACTAATTTTTAACAGGAGGAGAAACTGAGGTAGGAATATCTTGATACAAGACAGGAAGTGTATCAATGGCAGGCCAAAAATATAATCATCATATAGAAGTCTTCTATTGATTAAAAAAAATCTAGGCGTTATTTATGAAATTGAAGTGATATTTGAGAGACTTTTTACAACATGGGTTTCAACATTAACTCCTGTTAATGTACTGTAGTGCTATGTACTGTATATCCATTGGTAATCCATTGAGCTTAAAAATTTATTAAAATGGCAATTTCCATATTTGCAGGGCTGCCAGAGATGTTTGTTGGGAGTACCATCACCTTTCTTTAAGAACAAGTGTAATTAATGCACATATTGAAAGCAAGAGGTCAAAGAAAGCTGTCATGCATTAATTACCTAAACAGGACCCTTACAAAATCTGTACATTTCAGGGGGGATTACTACAACGCTATTGCTCTAATGATTCACCTGTGTAGTGCAGCAAGAGAAAGCATTCTTCAATCTGTCAGGAAAAAGTGCTGGGATGCACAAGGTTTGAGGATACTAGAAAGAACTCTTTCAGGGAGGGTTTCTTTTGGTAATTTACAATTTGATTAATTTTTTTCCATCTATTTGTTAACATGAAGATAAATGCTTCACATGGTAGATGCTTCTGCATCTCTGCCTTTTCCTCAGTGAAGGCTGTAATTGCCATGTGACTATCAGGGTATTGGAGAATTTGTTTGCCAGGCTGCCAGCAAGCAGGAAGCTGTTAAGAACCTCTTCCAATTCTCTTGTTTATGGTCGTTGTTGGACTAATGCATGTTCTGTCCTCTCGAGTTTGTTTGGGTAGACAGGAGAAATGCCCAAGGGCAGTGCCTTTGAGGAGTTGGGGAGACATGATCACTTATGCCAAATCATCTTTACAGGGGATTGTAATGTTAATTGTGTAGTTCTATTAACAGATCAGGTGCTACAAAGCCATTTACTTTGAGTGCCAAACCTAAGCAGTCATATAGCATCTCTCAGAGCACTGCAACAGGGCATTTGGAGAAGTCCCAGCTAGTGCCTCCTGCCAAAAGTGGAGAACATCCAACTTACAGAGAGATGGAAGTCTGTTTCAAGACAATTTCAATGTTTCCTGTTGTTAATTTGATCCGTTGGTTTGGTTTAGATTTTTTCAGAAATGCAAAAGATTTGTGTCAAACACCCTTCAAAAATATCCAAAGTGATGCCTTTCACTATATTTAGAAATTCTATTCTTAAAAAGCCCCCTGTTTTGTTTTTCTTAAAAATAATGATTTTTTAAATAATATTTTAAAAATTTTATGCTTTTTTCTCCCTGTGACTTTGCTTAGCAGAGTTATTTGCTTGCTTGGTGGGCCTCCTCTGCTTGGAAGTTTGTTCATGTTCTAAAGCTTAACACAGTGAGAGTTAGCTAGGAATATCTTTTCAGTGGTGCATTATAGTTCTGCATTTCCCTCATTTTGTATGCCTCTGTATTTCAGAAGCATAATTTTTGTGCATTTCTGCTGCCAAAGGAGAGCCTGTCTATATTGTATGTCTTCTGAAAATGTGTTCCTAGGCTTTTTATTAGCATATCAGGTTTGGTAATAAGCTCACGTTTCTCATTTCTCAGTTTCTCATGCAGCTGTTTTCAGTGTCCTTTTGCCTACTTTCCTCAAGTTGTATTCTGTGCTAAGTATTCCTCTGTAATGCATTTCGAATTAATTTTCTTAACTACACCTGCCCTTGATCTTTGACTTCCTTGTGTTAGGATTTCTGTTTATGCTGCAGTTCTCCATTTCCATTTTGAGTGGTTCCACTCTTTTTTTGTTGTTGTTGTTCTTTTTCTTTTCTATTTTTTTTCTTTCCTTTTTTCTAAAAAAATCCTATACATGTTTTCATTCACTTTATTTTTCTGTGAGCATTTGTTCTTATTCATGTTAGGGTATTTGTAAAAAAAGTTTCTTTGGTATTATGAAATTTTATCTAGTCTCTGTTTATGTTATTTATAATTTTCTGAGCAAAGTGATAAGAAATTTTTGTCTCAATTTTCAGATTTATGGGGAATACACATCGCTTTACCCTAAGTGCCAAAGCAATCTTAAAGACTACATCCTTGAGTTAATAATTATCAAAGACAAAGTTGACAGTGCAAAATTTTGTTCTTGTCTTACATTTTGAAATCTAGTGTAACCGTTGGGGCTTTTATTTATTTAAATTAACACTAGGCCACTGAATATTTACAGTCCAGTTGTTCCTTTGCAGCTTTGCAGGTGACACTGTAACTCAGCTCCTCTTGTGGAGTTCAGGAGAAGAAGCGTATCTGTGGCCTAGTGATTTAATCCTGAACATCTGGATTTTTATTCCAGCTGTGAAACTACTGCGCTGGCTGACTGTGGGCAGTCTGATGCTTTTTCCTTTCTGTCAAATATGGACAGCAGTTGTGTTCTTATTCCATGTGGTGTTATGCAAGCCAGTCACCTGCAAGGTAACTTAAAAAATTTGAGATTAAACTTCCTCTGGAAACTCCTTATTATAATCTATTTTGCTTGTCACTTCACATTTCTCAAAAGTGAATGGCAAAAGGTAACAGAACCTACACAGATGACTCAGCTCCTTTTCACCAAGTTTCCCTTCTCCTGTGAAAAGGGTCACTAAACTCTCCTGGGTGACAGAGTTCTCCTGTTCCCTGCTTACTCAGTTGCTTCCTCAGCTCCCTTACTTAGTTCTTCATTTTGTGAGAATGAAACAGTCGTATTGTCCAAGTTATCTTGAGACACTGATTTGTGCTGCCTGTGCAGCAGAGCATGTTTTTCATTAGAAGCCCAACAGCAAGTATACAGATTTGGGCGCAGGACTTCCAAAATAATGGAGAGGAGTAGGAATGTTTCTCTAGCATACATACTAAGGTACAATACTTTGAGATTATTAATATATTAATTTTGCTCATCATCAAGTATGCAGGTTAAAAAACAGAATTTGAATGTACAATTAGAAGGTAATGAACCTGAAACAATTAAAGCCCGCTTACCTTCTCCTGCGCTGTTTACATTTCTGTCCTCGTCCATGTGCTCTGGGAACGATGTGTGGTGTTTAAGCAGTGGTGCAGTGCAGTCATCTGGTTCAGTGCAGGAATGTTTTGTATGTGAAAACACTGGGTTAACTTCTCTTTTGAGTCATTCTGAATCTGAACAAAACCAAGCAGGGGAGTTTTTTCAAGGTTATATCAATGTTAGTAAGAATATTATTTGGCCTGGAGTGCTTCGCTTTCTGTAATGGACAGAGTTGGCATGATGCTCATGTTAACAGAGAAAACTGGTAATTTTTGCCAGCCTTTCTTTTGAAGATGCCCCTGGTTAATAAATCTGGGCCTTAAGTGTTGACAATACCTTTCTTTTAGAGGAAAAATAGCTTTTACTCTGTATTGAATGATATCTTTTCTGATTGGGATAGAAAGAGAAATGGCTGCAGACTCCTGTCTCTTTGATGAGGGATGTTAGTATCATGGGGTTCACTGCTCTTTTTAAATGTCTCACAGTGTGGCATTAGTACAATCTGGACTATTTTTCCTGGCAGCTAAAAGGTATTGTGGGGTCCCAGTGTCCTATCACTGCTTGGATCATCACTGGATACTAGATGTGTGCTTAAGGTTGGATGTGTGTAGTCAGTGCCATTCCTGGAAGGATCTTTAGAACATGCCAGGCATGTTCTAAAGGGATGAAAAGCTTTCATTCTTGATTAAATATTGCTCAGTTATGAATACGTATAACGGACTCAGTATTCCATCTAATACTGACTGATGTAATCACGGAAACAGTTCTATTTTAAAATAGTGTCCTTTTGTCCCTCTTGTAATTAATAATATTGCACAGGCTGAGAATCTACCCCTGAATTATAAATACACTCTTCTCCTTCCCCCAACAAGTTTTTACTAAATCTGTTTCAAATGTATGTTGATTTTACTGTACTGGAAATTTTCAGCAGACTTACCCCTCTGTGGACTTTCAAACCAGTAAACACGGATTGTATTTTAAAGGTTTAATTGTAAATTTGCTTTATCTACTTGGACATTCACTTAATGGAACTGGATCAGAATTTATTGATTTTTGTAGCTAAGGTCATTGTGCAATATGAGGTTATGGACCGGATGGCAGAATTCCCAAATTCTAACCCTGGATGTGTCTTGGCCCTGCAGCATGGCCAATGCAAGCCATTCACATTTTCTTGTAGGTAAAGTGAGGGTGATATCCAGCTCTTTGTTCTGGAGGATTTTAGCTCCATAATATTTCTATGGAATTGACAACTCTTTGATCAGTATCCATAGCCTTTTAATTGTTCAAGCACATTTTTCACCCTTCTCACTCTTTTACTCCTATTCTTTTACTCCAGGTGTGAAGGAAGTGTGACTGAGCACCAGACCCTGCACAGGCACAGTTGTGCAGAGAAGATGCTCAGCAGCTCTTGGTTCACACACACAGTGGACAGGGAAGGTCACCAAGCACCTGTACTTCAAAGGAGTTACCTGTGGATTCTCTGTCTCCTTTGAACAAAAAGATGTCACTAACAGGACATCACTGCTGTCTTAGGCCTCTTGTATCCCTACATGCTATCTGCCAAAAGGGAAATAAATCTTTTCCAATTTCACAAGTAACAGAAACATCAGAGTTACTTCTTGTGAAAATGAGCATTCTCTTATACACAGGTAGAAATCTGAAATTATTTTTATAGTAAGAGAAGACCTCGGGGCTTTTTTGTGATATAATTGCTACTAGCATGTAGATCAGAGATGCACAGGAGCTAAGGAGCTAACTGAGGGGAAAGAGCTGTGGCAGGAGGTCAGCAGGCTTTGTACTATCAGGAAAAGAGAAGAGATCAAGAGAAATCAGATGGAGAGCATTGTTACTTTTGGCAAAAGAAGAGAAGGCTCCTTCTCTGCCTGCAGAAGTGCAATCACATAACAAATGTGGTGCCCTGGGAAAAGATGAGGATGAGCAAGGACGATTGGGGGAGGCATCAGAGCCAGCTGAACCTCAGCCAAACATCAACAAGAAGAGTAAAAGACAGCTGATAGGCATTGGAGATTCCCATCTGTAGTGAATGGAAACATTTATCTGCTACCGTGGTGTGATGTTTTGGGATGTTTGCTGAGTGCCAGGATCCAGGATACTGCAGAGAGACTGTCAAGGCTTGTCGGGTCCTTAGACTTCTGCTCCTTGCTGAGCGTCTGCATGGGCACCAAGGACATATCAGGATGGACAGTGAAGCTGTGGGACTGAGGGGTGAAGGTTACAAGGGCCCAGGTCCTTTCAGTGAGCAGAAGAGGTTTGGATCGGAAAGAAGACATCCTGAGGAAGGGTTATTGTAATCTAAAGAGAAGTGACAATGCAGGGTCAGTGAAGAGATGTCCTTAAGATAAGGGAGGATCTCACTCTTCCTGTGTGAAAGCAGCGGAGCTGGGGCCCTGTCCTAAATGCCAGTACGTAAATGCTTGCAGCATGGAAAAAAACCAGAAGGAATTTGATGTTTGTGCACAGTTGGAAACCTAAGCTGTCATTAGAAATAGCATAACAATTACCTGAAATGTATACTTTAGTTATTACTTTCTAAGTAATTTCTAACCTTTTAAAATTCAATTTGATGATATCAACTGGTTTTATAAAACAAAATATATTGCAGAATTCCAGTTGTAGGTAGACTGACTCATGGTTAAGTGACTTGGTCAAATATGTCTGCCAGTCTCTAGCAGAGCCAGGTCAGCTCTGACTTCACTACCTGGAGTTTTACTCCAATCTTCTTGTTCTTATTTTCCATCTATAAAATTGTATAATTAATGTGATTATATAATGCAGTTAGACCATTATTTTCAGAACTGTAGATCTGCCAAATTTATTGTTAGTTGCAATAGATTATGCTCATTATTTCACCCAGATTTACCATCTTGTACTGGCCAAGTTAAAATCTGGTTAATTCGTATTAAGACTTAATTTACCATGTGTTGAAGATAACAGATGTATGTAAGGAAAGTGAAAACAGCAAAGTTCATACACCGAGTACATTAAAATTTACTCTTGGGAATCTTATTGAAATAACTATGTAAATAAGCAGCTGCATCTTATACTGGTATACTCTAATATAGAATATTAGTTTGATCAGTGCTTCAAGACTGACAAATGTAGGAAAATATATGCTTTGCATCTGTAAATACAGTAAATTTGTTTTGGAAGTAATTTAGATATTGTGTAAGTGAACACCATGTTGCAATCTCACACTTAGTTCAAAAACAGAACACCAAACTTGGATTCTGCACTTTTGTAATCTATCAGTACAACTTTTTCATTTTTTAACAGCCATAGTGGAAGCACATTGAACTAGCAAGTGATTTTTATAGCTAATCCTTGCATAGTCTTTGCTCCATATTCTTCCTTCCAATTTTTGTCTCATAAAACCAGTCATTGAAGTTAATGCAACTTATCACCCCGCAGAAGTTACAGTATGAAGAAACAAAAAGCTGCACATCAAAGGGTCTTCTGTGCAGACAGAGCAGACACAAAGGCTTCTTTGTGATGCATGTGCAGAGTTAGCTCTGCCCCTCTAAATCAGCAGTGAATTTTCTTCAATTCTAGCATTGAGGTAAAAGAATGTCCTTTGTTCTTGTAGGGCATTTACTTTTATTTCCAAACTGCTGGCAGGCAGTAAGGATTGACTTAACTACACAAAAAATTAGTTTCCTGTGTTCAGAATTGTGATATACTTTTATAGAGGTGTATCTTGGTTTATTCAAATTAGTAATAAATACCAGTCATTTCTGCAGCAAAGTGAAACAAGCAGCTTCCACAGTCAGTGATATCTGGAAATCATAAGGAATCACTGATAAGACCCCTTATTTTTTGCCACATCCTCCATGGAGATAATGTTGACGTTGTTGTTATTGCAATATATGACTGTAGTTAATTTTATAAGTATCTGAGTTTGCAATCACTTGGGTTTGGAATCTAGGAAAATAGTATGAAAGAGCCAAAAAAAATGCCACCACAGCTCCCACCCAAAATTACAGAGATTAGGGTAGATATTTACACCCAGACAGAGGGTCAGGGACATTTCAATCAGGTTTCAATACAAGTGGCCTTTATTCCATAAACTTGCTACAAAATTATCACTTGCTTTTGTTAGTGCTGTGATGACAAGGTATTTCTTTGTGTGTCTAAAAAGGGGAATATGGCTTTTTAATTTACCTCCAAGGACTAGTCCTATTCACAGGTAGTTTGGAAGGGAGCACTTTTTGTATTTGGTATTAATTGCTATGTAATTGGTATTAGTTACATAGAGGCCTTGTGCTTTTTGGCTGAAAAATTTGCATCTTGTTTGACAGCAAAGCAAGTATCTACTAGAGATTAGTTGTATGTTTTTTGTTACTTATAAGAATGAGAAAGAGTGAAATAGCATTTGGTGAAAGTGTGAGAAATTGTGTCTCTAGGCAAGCTGGACAAGTAACTTTCACACTGAGTTAAAGTGGAATAATGGAATCTGGTAGAGAAGTTACTTTAGAATCCTTAGAAAATCTGCGAGTGTAAGTGGAAAAAAGAAGGGGCAAAGGGGAAACATAAAGACCTGGACTATGGAGAATGAGAATAATGTTGATGGTGCTAATAAAACTTTGGTAAGGGGTTGGCTTTGGATAGAGGCTGTGTTTTCAGGGTCTTCACTCCTGCAGTGCAGAATGGGTTTAGAGTGAGTGTGCAGCTAATCTGTGGTAGAACATGATGAAATCAGTCCCCAAAATGTATTACTTTCCTTCTTAATAAAATGAGAAATTCAGATTGTTTTTCTATCTCTGTGCTGGCAAAGCTTGTGTGACACACATCCGTTGTGGGAATTTACACATGCAAGCCATATATAGTTTAATATACTTACATAAATGGCAGAATCATTCCTTTTCAGCTCATGGATTTTAACACTCCTGATGTGATACCTCTTTTCCTTTGGATTATATCTAAAAGCAGTTTAGTGACCTGTTGATTGGCATCAGGAGATACTGGTTTGTTATGGTCCCAGTAAGGAAGACAGACTATAAAGTATTGCTTAAAAGACCATTTGTTGTGGCTAACAGTGTAAAAGAAAAGGATGGTGTAGGTAGTTTTATTTCCTTCCAGATGCTGAGTTGTGTAGTATTGAACAGGTCTCAAATTAGAGCTCAGCACACTGGGCAGATCCTGTCCAGGGAAAAGGCATCTGAGAGTTTGGTCTTTTGAGCTCTTACAGGATTTTCTTAAAACAATTCTATTTCTCATGTCTACTGTCAAACAGAAAGCCAGTTCACTTCAGAACTGTTTGTTGCACTTTTAGATAAAGACAAGGGCACACAGTCAATGTAATGAGTGACGTGGAGTGAGAGCTACCTGTGGACTCCTCTCCTCCAGCTGGCTGTGTCCTGCAGCCATGGGGAGTGTGCTGCACAGCCCGGGCCTGACCGCCACGCTCTGCATCAGCACAGCACTGGCCTGGGCCTCGTAGGGCCACCACTGATTCCTCAATGGGATAAAGGGATCTTCTGCCCCGCATCAGTACACCTGTGAGGAGAAATCCCTTGGATAAAGTGCAGCAAAGTGATGCAGTTATACATCCAGGTTTTGAGAACATCAATGTTTTCAGGGCAGATATACAGCCTGTGTGAGTGGGGAGTGATCCTGACTGGAACTTTTAAGTAACTTCCATTACAATATCATCATCATCAGTAATAAAGAAAAAATTAATAATAATAATAATAATAAATTATTATTATTATTATAAATGTGATGCCTGGAATAGATAAGTTTACCTCTCCCTGTTAGTCTATTGAACTCTGGACTGGTGGAGGGTGTTTTGAGCTTGTGCATAGTTTTACATGGACATAAATGAATTAATTTGGGGGCGGGGGGGGGGGGAATGTTGGTTTTTCTTCTTTCTTCCAGTTTATATGTAAACTTTTTTAAAATAATTTTTTAGTAAGAAATATTTTTAAGAAGTAGCCTGCAAAACTCTCAGTAGGAACTTCTTTATTTCCTAACGGCTCATTAGCAAATAGACGGCACATTTTTCACTTAGCAGAAAAGTAAAAATAATAATTAAAATTAAGGTGTGAAAAGGTTTACTCAAGACAGCATTCAACTTCTTGATTTACAGGGAGAAGTATCCAACCTCACTGCTCAATTATCGTCACTGTGATTCATCAGCTGCTGTCTCCTGGGCAGGTCTGACTGCTGATTGGGCACGGGACTTCTCAAGGTGTGTCTTTTGTCAAGGTTTTGCATTTTAAGAGCACACAGTAGACCATGATAGTCTCCTGCTATGGTAAGAACTCTTGTATGTCTATTTATTAATCTGTACAGTCTTACAGTTAGAAACAGGGCTTGGTGGTTAGTAACAAATAATTACGTGTGTTAGCAGATGTTTCCAAACCAACTTTTTGTGGGTTTAAAATCTGGAAAGATTTTACTCTTGGATCTTAATTGTGGCAGCTATTTCTCAGTATGCTAGTAGTGATTTTTAAAATTCTGAGATAGATAACTCTTTTTAAAATATTATTTTAAAATAAATCTGAATATAAAATAGCAAGGGATATTGTCAAATCCAAAGAGAATTAGATTAAATTTTTTTTTGTAATATTGTAATACTTTGAGAGAGAAGTGTTTATAAGATTTTACATGGTCTATATTTTTGATAACAATTGTATGTGTCAACTATTTGCAAGTAATACAAGGAAACTTTCTTCTCATGTTGCATTATGTTCAAGGCAATTTTATTTTTTCAGAGATATGAATTTATCAATCTAAATTATTTGGAAGATAAAAGTAATCTGATTTTAACATATCTTTTCAGTTGACTTTGAAAAAATAAGGGAGAATCCTGAGGAAAAATACAGAAATATATTAGATACATTTTTGTTTTGTAATTAATGGTTTATGTGAAATAAAAAGATGGAATCATTGCTGAGAGAGAGAGAAACGGATTAAAAAGGTTTGAAATGTGCTACATAGACAAGTTTGCATGTAAATGTCTGATCTAATACTGTAGGAGGATGGCAGAAAAGGCTGAGGAAAACAGCAGCTGTAATACCCAGTCGGTGTAATGTCTGCTTTCCTCCTTTACAGCAGCGCTGCTCAGAGCTCATTTCACATGACTATACTTGTTTCGGCTCCTGGAAAAATGTTGCAGTCATGGCACAAGCACCAACTTCTTTGTGAGGGATGATACAGTGAGCTATAGTAAAAGGAGGTTTTCATTTTAATGTTACAGTAGTTAAAATTAATTTTAGGATAATACATAACTGAAAACAAAGACCCTTTTAAGGATAAATTATTTAAAGAGATACTTAAGAAGTAACTCTTTCACCAAATTATCAAAACCACAAGGGTTTTCTAGACATTCTAGACAGAAGTTTCTTGCTGTTGAATTGCATGGATTGGGTTCTTGTGCTTCTGCATATTTCTTGGCTTTAAAAGACCAATTTTGTGCTTTAGAATACGAAGATTCTTTGTTTATGTACATCAGGATTGTCTTCACAGTTAGTTATGTTACTAATGCTAGAGTGGATTTTTTCACAGAACTTTAACTCTGAACACCAGTCAACACAAGAGGGTGCCGAAATGCTAGTGAAATAGTGTTATATGCAGAATATACTTTTTCTAAACATGGTTCTTTTGATCTCTCCTAGCCTTTTCTTGTTTGCATATTCACCTCTGTGATACTGTAATATCAGAATACCGTTCTTTCTAGGTGTTCTTATAATGACACCAACGCATTTTTCTCACCAGCAGCAGGCACCATCAAAGAGATTTTTCGGTATGCAAATAAACTTAGCTACAACAGCAATTTATACAATCTGTATCATGTCCTTGTCTTGCTTATGCTGGCTTTAGTTCTGTGTGCAGGGGTCAGAGACTGGTTTCTATTTCTATGTGCCACGCTATCAGCAAAGGAAGAAGATAGTAAGAACTTTGAAATGCATTGATCATTCATGGCAAAACCCTCATGGTGCAATTAATTTAACCATTCCCATATTTATGTGATGTTTTTGTCTGGGCTGAAGCTTTTAGGATCCACATGTGTCCTACTCTTCAAGCTCATTTCCTCAAAGTCTTGCAGTCAGTGTGCTGCAACACAGGAGGAACCAAAGAGCAAGTACTATTGAGAGAGGCAGTTGCACTTCATGAGTGTAGAAATTTGATTTCAACAAATGAGATGTTGTGCCTTTGTTGTTTGGATGACAAAATTATAAGATACTCTTAATTACATAATTTTCAGTGGGTTTTGCTTTCAAAACATAAAGCATGCCATGCCTTTCAGTCCCTACTGCTGAATCACCACACTGTATTTCTAGAATTGGGTTTATTTCATCAACCAGCTAAAGAAAGATACATGTATCTGGCTAAAGAATACTCTCAGACAGTATGTGTCAGATTGGAGTCCAGGAAAATCATTCAGCAGTTTACAATCATGGTAATGGTGGACCAGATTAGTGAATGTCTGCTGTGTGCGTTCAGTCAAGTAGTCATAAAAGAGCAAATGCTTCTTTGTGTCTTCCTCTTTGGTCACACGCAGTAATAAACTGAGTTCCAACAGTTTAGACTGCTAAGCCTAAACTTCTTGAAAACAACCATTAATTTCACGTCCATAACGTTTTCTCTGTGTCCCAGCAGCTGATCACAATCGCCAGTGCCAATGTTTGAACACTCACAGATCTGATTTGTTGCATTGAAGTTACACATCTCGGTGCATTATTGGTTCCTGCAGTAAAGGGCACTTCCAAATTGTGCAAAGATTGCGTAATGCTTTGCAGTGGATTATATGATTTGAATTATAATTAGATGCCAGGCTAAGTACCCTTTTTGTCATATAAAAAGGTTTCTGAAATAAAGGAAAATAATCTAGTCACTGTTGGAGTCTTTTCTGTATATTCTTAATAAAAGGCCTGTCACTTTATTTGATGGAGTAGTGTCTTCAGATTAGTGCTGCTTTCTTAACTGTGTCTAATCTCATTTGATTCAAGCATCATGGAATAATAAAAAAATCAATGTAGCATAGGTTTGTTTTGAAGTCGGGGGGTTAGCTAATCAGTAAACGTCAGTTCATCATGTTTAATTAGCTAACAGGAATTTTCTGAAACCATTAAACAGGATCTTAAGAAGCAAATTGGATGTAGGCTTATTAATTTATAGTGAAGTTCTGGTGTAGAAACTGAAAACTTTAAATCTGACTCTGTTTTCCTTTATACAGAAATTACAAAACGATTTGTCTATATAGTTTTAGTAGCTACTTCAATAATGTGAAGCATTTCTTTTAGTCCCCTTCCACCAACTTATGAAGTTGAAAAGATTAATATTTTTCTCCATCTTTGGATCATTTGCAAGAGCATAAACAACTCAGAAATTCCTTTACATATCAATATATCAAATACCAACACATGAACTGTGCAGTGTTAGAGCAGTGACCTTCAACCAAACTCTAAGTCGAGAATTTCTGTTTCCAAGGCTTCTCATTCTTGCTGATTATTTTCCTGGCACAATGTATGGATCTTTTGTGGTGTGTTGTTTGCTGGAGAATGAATGGAGGCCCTCTGGCTCATTTATCCTACTGTCTCACTTGGGATTTGAACTATGTTGCTGGAAAAGAATGTCTAGTGCTCTCACTTTCAACTCTAATCCCCCCATCATTAAGCTTGCTATAGCAGTTCCCTGTTGCATAACTATTTTCTCAGCTATAGAGCCTAGTGATGGTTTTGAAGAGTAGCTAAGATTTACAGGATATCATATGCTTGTGCTTTTGAAGCTCTCCAACATAAACATTTTATATCTTAGAATCAGAAAAAATACCTCTGAGTAATTTTATTTCACTTCCTCCATACACTTTCTTTTTTCAGTTTGGTTTGTTTCTTTTTGTATTGTCCTTGTCTCAAACAGTTGAAATTAGGGCTATATGATACCTTGTCATAACACTGACATAAAAGCTGTAATAGACTGAAAAGCACTGTGGATTGTTTTGGTTGAGTTTATTGGGGGGGTGGGCTGTTTTTTGTTTAGTTTTGTTTTTACAAAAAAAATACTCCCTTTGTATGCAGGCAGGTACCATTTAAGAGGAAAAATACTATTATTGAATATATGTCTTGATTTCCAAGTCAAGGAAATTATTACTTACTATAAGGTAATTTGGGATTTTTTTCATTACAATTCCCTAATATTACTGGTTTTTTCTTACCCTACATCACAACTACTCAGAATATGAACAATTTTTTTTTTTAATTGCATGCCTCTGCTGATAACTTTCCCTTAAGACTTGCCAAAATAAAGCTATTTTAAAAAATGCCTTGAGGACAGCATCACTTTACAGGAATTCAGTCAGAAGACAACATACCAACTGATGCAACTCAACTATGGAATTTTTTTTTATTAATGGGGAGAAAAATTATGTATTTAAAAAATAGAAACCTATTATCTAGGCAAGTCTTGATCTACTTCTAGAGCTATTAACATGTTTACAGACTCTTCCAGACTAGTGAAACTGCACTATTGCTCATGTAACTGTAGGGAAAATAAAAACAATGAAAATTTTAGTCGTTCCCACATGTCAGCTTTTTCTCTAATCATGTTTTGCTGCAGGTTTTCAGTGATTTGTTCTGGTCAGGGCTAGATTCCTGTTCTTTATTCTCTTTACTCTCTCTACTAACTCCAGCATAAAATTTTCTTTATGTCTTTTCATCTGACTGGTTTTAGCTACTGCTTTTCTTCCTCTTTACTGCATCTCACATTTATCTGTCTGTGTCTCTCTCATTAATACAGAGTTTATTTCTTACTTTTTGAAAATACTGTTAGCAGGATTCTCTAGAAGTGGAGTCCATGAAACTGTAAGAGGAAAAGTGAAAATTTAAAGGACAAGATAGGAGGAGGAGGATAAAATAGAGTTGTTTAGTTATACCAAGAGAGAGTATGACTTCAAAAAAAAACTGCAATAAAATTTTTAAATATCAGAATTAGCAAAAATGGTCTAGGAAATTAATCATATTACTTTGCTCATGAACTTTGGGGGCCATCCATAAGTGCAGTGCTCTTGACAGTTGTTCCACTGTCTTTCCATGTACAAGTTCTGTATACCCATGCCCAGCCATGTCATTAGAACTGAGAGCAGAAAATTTCCTTATAATGTTAAGTATCTTATGGAAATAGTCCTTTATATTGTAGCTAAAAGTACTTGAGAGACTTTGATATTGTTCTCTCAACTATACACTTTAGTACAATGACTACTGTGTTACAGATTGGTGCTCTTGTTTCATCAAATTTCTAGATCTTTCAGTTAATGTTAGTGTGACTTTTAAAATTAACATGGGTACTTGTGTAAATAAACTGCAGGTTTTACAGTGCAATCTTGTCAGTCTTGAAACTTGGTTACCCTCCTGCTCCAACAGAGCACAGACCCTCTTCCTGCAGCAAGCCTAATGCAGGCTGGCTTTGAAAGCCTTCTATTGAACAAGCCCTCTAGGACAGGAGATGAGCTAGGTTCTGGTTGAGTTCCATTTTGTGGAATACTACTGCTGATGTGCAAGTTGGTGTTATTTTTGCATGCAGATTTACTTTTGTATTGTAAACACTTAGAATATCTTTGAAATAGGTGGATTATTAAATGAAGGGAAATATATCAAAGTAGACCTGCTGTTACCACTGCAGAGAGTTGAGCTTTGTCTTTTGCTCGTCTAATGTGAATGCATAAAGCTTCAGACAGATGTCAGAGGAAATGTTTAATAAGTTAAACTCCAGTGCTTAAAAGCACTGAAGCTCTCCTTTCAGGTTGTACGTGATACATACAGTAAAATTTGTGATGAGTTGATCTGGCAATTGCAAGATTACAGCCAACACAACCAAAGGCAAAGTAATAGTGAAGGTAGAAGCCCAGTACTTCAGCTGCAATGCATTAGAGTTTTAACACAAACTAAGATACACTTGTGTCACTGAACAGGTGTTCAGATGTTGCTGCAAATTAAGGGCTTGGCTGAAGCAATCAGCTTTTCTCTGAACCTCAGCTGAGATCCTCTAAGTTACACTTGAGAAATTAAGTTCTACTTGGAAGTGTCCTACCCTGCCTCTGCACTTGTGCTGTTCCTGGAACAGATTGCTACAGAATATGGTGAGGTGAGGCTGGAGAACTTCTGAGGAAGAATGAGGTCAGTGCACAGCACGGTGTCAATAGGAGCTTGTCATGAGGAATGCTGTCAGAAGGCAGCAGGTAAGGAAAGTTCAGAGCTGATGGCTGAGAAATCAACAGAATCCAGCCTCCATTTAAGGATGGTTCATGGCTTGAATGCAGTAACACTGCATCACAGAGTAGGATGGAAGCAGGAAGGGACTGGAAAGAAATCCTTTGGGCTATCTGCAGAAATATCAATAAAACAGGTATGTAGACAGACTCGGTGAGGAATTAAGCTTGCTACCACAAAATTAATCAAAAATGCTCTGAACAAATTTGAATTGGCATTGCAAGTTTAGACTGGCTCAGTCTTTTGTGTTATCTACCTGTGGTGCTTTTTATCTGTCTCTAGTACTTCTGGCACTGTCTATACCATATCTTCAAAGGAAAAGGAAATAGTTCTTTGTTTATCAGACTTGCCCTGCATTTACAAAAATATGACTGGTAGCATTTTTGCATGTAAACTCAGTTGATTCAAAGAAATTTCTGGCTTGCTGCTGGTGTTTTCTCCAGCTGGAACCCAAGTATTTTAATGTTTCAGGTCGTTCGCTGTTTGGGTCCAAAGGTGTACTAAAAACCAAGTTACTGCTTTTTGCATATACGATCAGAGGTAAGCAAAGGATTGTCTGACTCTTACAGACAGATTGACTTACTAAGCAAGTTATGAGGCTATGACCCATCTTGCCCTTTATGGCTGAGCTCTCCATAAAGCAGCTTCTGGTGTGTTACAATTTTTAGCCCAACTTTTAATGGTACTCAGACATTTTTTTTATTGCTAGTTGTCTCAGTGTAAGTTGCATAGTATTGTGAGTTCTAGCACTAACTGCAATGTATATGAGGACATTCAGTTTAGAAAACAGAGAAAACATCAATCTGAAATTAAAACAGAATTTATATTAAAACTTCATTTGTTTCAGCTTTGTGCCCAGTGCCTTATAGACTCATTCTCACTGAATACAATAGTTTATTTTAATAAACCTGTTTATTTAGTCTTGACTATCTTAAAGGTCTTTTCCAACCAAACGAATTTATGATTATTGATCATGTTCAGGAAATGCACTATTTTTCTTTTCCTTTTTAATTATGAGTTAATTCAAAAGAAATCAGCAAGCGATTCTACTTTCTGAGGGTGTTGCATTTACAACTAAATTGTTTTAATTTCAAAGTTGGGGTTTTTTATTGCTTATTATGCAGCTTTTTGAATTACATCTACTGGCATGTTACGTTCTGCTCTCAACCCCTAAATAGTTATCACTTCATTGCAAAATAAAAGTCAACAAAAATGAATGCATAAACAGGTAGGAAAACGTACTAGGCATGACTTTGTGGCTTGGAGTACCAAATTAATGAGGAGGAGCTAGAGGCAAAGAGCAAGAAGGAGAAGAAAAATCCGGTTAACTACACAGTTCAGAAGTTTAGAGCAGCCAAGCAGTAAGAATATGTGTACACAAGAGCAAAGGCAGGTTGCAGAGTGAAAAGGCTCAGGACTGCTAAGCTCTTGCAGAAAAGGAGAAACCAAGCTCAGACAAACTAAAACTTTTGTTTTAATCCATTTCAATGCAAAATCAGCTTGGTTTGCTCAAACCACTTTTATCAGTGTCTTAAGCGAAGAAGATTGATTTTAGCACTGGGGTATGTGAGAAGAGCCACCACAGTCCTTCCTTTCGTTACACTGCAAAAACTGCCACGTAGGTGCAGAATGAAGCTCAACTTGAGAGCACATGTTTCTGTTGGTCCATAATTTAGCAAACGCACCTGTGATGTATTTTGTTGTTATTTCTGCCGCCAGTTTGATTCTTATCACAAGTCAATTTAGGTAGATTAGATAGCACTCAAATCCTAGAGTTAATTAGTCATGTGAATATCTCAGCCTTTTTTAAAAAGTTGTGTTATTTGTAGAACACCTTGAAAGAAAGACCTAGGTTAACCATAAAGGTTAAAACATCAGAAGACAAATAAAAAGAATATTAAATTAAAAAAAAAAAAAATGGAGCTTGGCTCAGAAGTTTTGTGTCTCTGAGTAGCCTTATTAAAAAATATGGTAGTCCTACTATTTCCTTCCAATTCTGAAGGACAGAAGAGCTGAAGAGGAATGTATTAAATGATAAAACATTTCAGAAACCCATTGCAGTAGCTAGTAGTTAAAGAACTTGAGACAGACCATGGTCCTGGATCTGCACATTTAAAAAAAATACACACTCCACAGGGACAAAAGCTTGTGTTTTCAGTAAAATAGGACTATTTCATGGATCCAGTTTAGCATCTGACCACACAAATGGTAGACTTGGTGCAGTGGAGGTGAGGAACTTCTGGGTTGATATGGCTGAGGAATTGAAAGGAGCAGGACTAGAAAGTTCAAATTGGATCAGTCCACAGTAAAATTTTAGCAGGGAATCACAGATGTAAACTCATTTTTTTTCTTGATCCTCTCTCCCCACAGAGAGCTTAGCATGCTAGCTTTAATCAGATTTCTGATTATATGGCATATGTATTTACAGTCTGTTACTGCTGGGTGTGTTACAGGCTCTGGCTGTTCAAGCTGAGAAGCAGCTGTGGAGTCTTTTCAACAGTGTATGCTGGCTCAATTTCAGCAGTGAACTAACACTGCTTGTGCAGGTAGGATGAACTCCCATCTAGCTACAAAAGACCACACAGACAGACAGAAAGAGGAAAGATTTAATAGACTGTATGATCAACACTTTCTTTTTAAGTGTTTGATGATCTTAGTTCTATTTATTTATTTGAGTCTGATCACATAAATATTGTTACAATTAGCTCTAGCCTTCAAAAGATCTGCTAAGTTGTTTGTACTGAATGTATTTGGAGATTTTTACTAGGCTTTTCTGGTGACATGCTAGATTCATTAATACTCGATCACCTTATTGCTGTCATATCACCTGCATTAAGCACAAACAAAAATTTGCCATTTCTGGGAATCAAAAAACATACACAGTACATTCTTTTTAACTTTGGACCAGTGGCAGGAGAATGTACAATAACTAATCTGGGCATCGAGAGAGAGTTAGGGAATTGCCCATACACTGGGTCAAGTATTATTAAAATCTGCAAGAGCAAAGTGACACTTTCAAAATTCTTTGAAATACTTTGTGCTAGTGGAGCAGCTTTGTGCCACTTCTTAATTCCCTGTGAAATGCAAGAACATTTGCATGAATTGGACCAAAATTCTCTTCCTAGGACAAATGTATGCTTTTACAAGTGTTGTAAGAACATAAGTATACAAATATATAAGTATATAAGCATGTCACCAAAGCTGTTGGTAATTCATCCTGTAAGAATTTTCAGAAATTTTGGTTGTCTTTGTTTTAAATAGGTTTTTTTTGTTTGTTTGTTTTAACTGCATATACCATCTTTTAAACTCATTTATCCTATTTATCCTTTTGCTACCCAGGATATCAGTGACATTATATTCCCCATTGAATAAGATTGTATGAAAAACTGCTTCTGTTTTAGAACTTTGGCTTAATAATTAAAAATATGTTGATGTTATGAAATGGATAAAGTTGCACTCCTGTATGTAAGGAAAATAAATTAAGGGTGGTTAGTCTCTGTCTTCCATAAGCAGTACATAAAGAATGATGAACCACTGTCTTAGTTGTTTCTTGTAAGCTGCTGGTAATAAGTATTGAAATCCCACCAACTGAAAATACCTGATTTGAAGTCTGACATAAAGTAGCTTGATGTCTGTGGTATTTTTTGTGAGATGTCTGGCATGAAAATCTGCTGTGTAGTTGCTGAGTCAGTATGTATTTAACTCCTGCCTGGTACTTTGTAGACTATTTATCTTTACACAAACATTGGCCAGAACAGCATATACAAGTTGAGTAATGTTTTGTATTTGTTTCTCTGTAGTCTGCAACAGATTTGCTAAATGTTGGATTGACATAAAAATCCATGTTGGAAGTATCCCTTCAGTGCCTGGACTGCCAACAATATTTATGCTAATAGTTTCTTTTCAAAGAATCCAGTATCCTTACATCTTTCACAACAATTTGTCAAAATTTCACCAAAAATATTTTGGATTTAAAACAATTTGAACAAGGAAACATGAAGCAAATCAGGGACTAAAATAAATGAACTAGAGTATTGATAGCCTGTTCAGTATATTACGTGATACTGCATATTCCTAATAGCTCTGTCTGCTCTGAGCTATTCTGGTAAAATCATGCCTCTAGGTTCAGGCTGAACAGCATGTGTAATGTCTGTGACAGTCTGAGCCTTGGAGATGGAATTGGTTGAACAGAGTAGTCTATTCAGATAAATGCAGGGATTCATTCACATGGAAATCATTCCTGGCACAGCTGAAACAAAGTATGAGTGAAAGAGGAAACAAAAAGGAGCCACGGCGAGCTGCATTCCCAGCACCAGTAAATCAGCAGAGCTTCATTGTTCATGATAAATGTAAGTTACTTTACATGACATCAGTCTCACCCACTGTTTGAAGAGGTGGTGGTGACACGTAGTCCTACAGTAAAAGATTGCTTTCGATTAATTTGAAACCTGCTTTTCAGTTATGTGTAGAAACCATGTTTTGCCAGTGTAACAGCAAGCTTTAAAGTGAAATTATTTTCACCTTCCTTAAAAGCCCATAGCTGTTTTTCTAGAGTACTGAAAAGTTGGATGAATAGTTTAGATCAGTAAAGGGTAGAAAAAGTGCAGACCTAGCTAGTACCAGCAAAAACCTAGCATGATACATAGGAAATCTGTATTTTTCTGAATTTTGTTGTGTCAGATGTGCTCCCACTAGGAGGAGTTGTCATCATATCTTTACCCTATAAAATTCTCAGACTTGTGCTTTAATTTAACTCTTTTGATGAAAATGTGATGGTTCACAATGTAACTATAAACAATCTATAAAGTTCACCTATGTCTATCTAGCTTGTAGTACACAAACTGCTAATTGGTAGCAATATAAAGAAAAAAAGAAGCTTGCAGCTTATGGTATCCTACAAGCAAACTTATGTTTGTCATTTGCATTATGGCAAAAATTAAATGCATTTCTTAGAGGTTGCAATTAATTTTCAATTTCAAGTTTTCCATAAAACTTTGAGAATTTCAGAGTTTTAAATTATGTTTTATTAGTCACAGTTAGCGGAAAAGCTTGAAATGAAATGCCTAGAAATTCCAAGAAAGAGGAAAGAAGGGTAAAAGTTAAATCTCATATGTACACAGTCTTAGGATTTTTTAAAAATATCTCTTTTTGTTATGTTATGTTTATATGTTATATAACACTTATGTTGCAAATACTGATTATGACTTTAAAATATGGTGGTTTAGAAGTTCCAGTGGGACATACTTTCATTTGTATTTTAAATTCAATGTAATAGAGTCACTGCTTGAATTTGAGTGCTTGTTTTGATCTGTTTGCCAATGAAGTGTTGCAAGATAGTGGTATATTTGGAGGTACACAGTTTTTGCCTTGTTTTTGCTACTGTTTTCCTGTACTCATCTCTTTTCAACAAATCATGAAATATGAGTCTAGTAAAATATGTTTTGGTCACTTTTCAGCAATATAGCTTCTGCATAGACTCCGATGGGATAAAGACATAGACACTTTATTCAAGCCTGTCCTTTCATTAAGAGAGAAAGGGACTGTTTAGCAATGCATCAACTTGGTATGCTTAAAAGACTTTCAGATTGTTCTAAACCCCAGGATTTAAACCTCTTGGGTATCACAAATCAGAACTGAAATTTTCCATGCAGCTTTATCATTTCTTCTGTTCAAGGGCCTTGATTTTTGCACTGAATCAAAAAGCCACAGTGACTTAAAGTGCTGCCACTCCCCAGAGGATTACCAATCCCTTTACTGTAGTTGTTCCCAGAACACAGTTGGCCAAAGTAAGGAAGTCTGTGCCTCATTTGTTTTATTTTGCAGTCCGGGATACATTAAAGGGTTTATGTTTACATGCAGACTCTTTTCTAGATGGAAGAGGAGTCCATAACCTGTAGCAGGATTTGACTGGACACTTAATGTCTCAAATTTTCACTTTTGCTGTTTAAGCACCTCCTTGTCATTGCTTGCTTTGCAGCAGCACAAGTTTTTTTGTGTACAGTGAAGGAAAGAAGACACCTGAGTTGACTTGAAATAACAGCCCCTTACTCTGGGTAACTTTCTCTGCCAGATCGTCTCTCTCACATATTTTTTCATTATTTTCCTGTGTGTTTTCTACGTATTATAACAGAGATTTATCAGAGGTACTACTTTGATCACTTTTATTTCTTTGTTTCATTTTGTTAAACTATCAAAACTGTAAGAACATAAGCCTTTTTTTACATTATGTTCTTATGCTTTCTTTTTCCCTCTTCACCCTTGGTGCCCTGTGCACAAGGTTTCTACACAGGTCACATTCCTATCTATGAAATTTTCTTACTTAGGTAGTTCTTCCCTTGTGATGTTCTTTTCATGGAAGTCTAGAGTTGAAATCTGATTGTGCTAATTATTACACAATGAGTAATTATCACCTACCATTGCTTTTCATGCAGAGTTAACCAAAAGGTCAAGGTTTTCCATGTTGTTCCTATCTGAGAAAAAGAATGGTGATATTTACTTGTGATGTCATCCAGTTTACATGCAAGGTACCAAGCTCTGTTCCTGTGAATACAGAGAGGAAGGAATTTTTGGTTCTAGTTTCCAACTCCTTTTAGCCACAGTCCTTGGCCCAATAAGTGCTTTCTCTGGACTGACTAGTGCACAGTACCAATATTTGTTTGATCAGTGTCTGACACTTTGGTTCTGCTGGTGGATTGCTTTTCACATATTTCTGCTGCTTCTGTCTCTTGCCCTGTCTTGCAGGTGCCCTTCCCTTTTTGCTAGCAGAAACGATGGATTTGGCTTTATGATAGACTTTAATAAGTGCATTACCAGCCCATAGCTTTATTAGGTTAGGAGAACCTTGTCCAATTCTTAACTGGAAAATTTATTTAATGCAGTAGGCTAGAAAAAGTGCCATGAAAATTATGGCAAATTACCATTACTGTAGAAACAAATCTCAGAGAAGAAGGTTACTTTTCTTACTAAAATGTTAACGCTTCTGTGGAGATGAAGCAAGCTTTTGGGGTCATTGACTGATACCTTCTGGCTTTCCCACTTTGCATTTAGTATTCCTTCTACAAAACAGTTATCTTTTGAGATGTTTCCAAAACACACAGATTTACTGTCTTAAGATGTAAATCTGTGTGTTTTGGAAAATTACCTGCACTACTTACAACATATCTTACAACTGGCAAATTGTTCAAAGAAGAAAGAGAAGAAATAGTATTCTAACCTGGGCTGCAAAAGAAGAGGTAGTTCTTTTGTATTAAGACAGTAAAATCTCTGAGGGGTGGCATCACAAACTCTCCACTTCCAATTTTTTTAGTTGTTCATTCTACAGCATTCAGAAACTGTCACTCCAATGGCAGAAACTTTCAGCCATCCGAACATGCATTACAATACAACAGTCCTGAATGAATTGCTTAGTTAAGCGTAAATAGTTGTGATCAGCAAAGGGGACAGACCTTTGGTCAGTGTTATTACTCAGTGCCACAACACAGGACCTGAGGTGTACATGCTGTTGCATGGGAAGGTCAGAGTTACTGAGGCCATAATTTAGAGGGTTTGTTGATTTCACTAACGACAGAAAAAGATAAAGGTACATCTGAAATGGAAGTACATCACAGTCTATCTGAAACAAAACTGATGGGCCTTTCATTCAAGTTAGAAAGCATGCCAAGTTCAAGTGATTAAAAGCCTTAAGAAAACTTACTTGGGCAGCTGTCCAATATATCAATTTATCCTAATAAATTACTTTGTCACAGCAGGAGGCTAGTTTTAATTTGGAGGTACAATCCAAGTCAATTTTGCTGAAATAGAAAAGGCACAATAAGGGAAATGACTTTCCAGATGAGATGAAATTGCTGGCTCTGCTGACTCACATGAGTAATTTTGCTGGGGGCAGGATTACACCATGATATGTGGCTTGTCATATTACTGCCTGAATCCCAAGGGGAAAATGAAAAAGGAGCTTGAATTACTGTGCCTGGAATACTTACTATAATCACACAGTGATCTGGAATTACTCAGTTTTGGTGCCCTTTGTCATACACACATACATGCTTTTTAAAAAATCACAGTGATGCGAATTTGACAAAATCATAGCTGAAGTAAGAATCTGGTATTACACATCACTTACCTTGTGTTTGGAGTATAACAAGCCAACATCAGCAGCAGCATCTTTTAATGGTTCTGGGATACTGAGACAGACGAATGAAGTAATGAATTATCAGTATAGTAAAGCATTGTAGTGTGAACAATTGGATTTAAAAGCTACAAGGTATAAAACACCTTCCTCTGTGCATTTGCATCACGTGTGCCCCAGGATGCATGACTGCAACTGTGAGAGAGAATGCAGGAAAGCACTCTGAAAGTAAAAGTTCAGCTCAGTAGATCAGAGAGGCACGCTAGGAATCTCCCTTTATTACTAATTTCATAACTTTTTAGCAGTAATTTGATTTCATAAAAGCCTCTGAACAGGTGGTGTTCAGGAATAGAATGATACAAACCTAGGTTGGATTTAAATTGTTTATTTTTATGTGAAAACCCCTGAAATGGTATAAATTATGTGGATAATTTTGCAAGACCTTCCACATAAGGAGTCCAGAATAACTTCAGTCTTGACCTTGTTAAGTAATAACAGAAGTCTAACTGAATAAATAGAAGCGTGTCATGGCACCTTAGTGGTTCTATCCCACAAAAATCTAGTGACCTGACTAAACCTATGATGATCTCTTTTTGCAGGTCCTTAGATGTACAGGAACTGACAGTGTTTGGAATAGATAAATAGAACAGAGATCTTGTCTTTCTCTGCAATACATGCTGTCATTTATATTTTCTTCCCTTCCTTTCTCTGGAAAGGAAGGATAATCATTTCTTAGTAGAGAAAAAAATATGTGCCCAAAATCTGCCACACACTTTGCCAGTGTGTTTATAATCATATTTTGCATCTTAAAATGTGTCATTACCTGCCCTAAGGAAAAATTAATTCTGTTTCCAGAGATAAAATAAATGGTGTAAAAGTAGAAGAACAATAGGAAACTCCCTCTGCCTACAACCACATCTCATAATGATATATTTAGTGGTTTTAACAGTTTATTTTGCAATTCCGTTTTACTCTTAACCTTGATCAGGCTATGAATATATCTTGAGTCCTGACCACTAGGCTGTACCCTGCATCCAATGAACAGTGTAATTAATACTGGTTGAATAAGAGTTGTTTGAGTTTATTTGCCAAAACTACCATTAGCAGCAAGATCAGAAAGGCAATTAGTTATCTTGTGAGAGAAAGGGCATTTTTTTCTCCCTCAGCTGTAGGAACAAATTTTTCATTAAAACAAAAAGGGTAAGTGTACCGAGGTGTTAGCAAATACTTAATGGCATGTAAAAGTGTGCCATAAATAATCCCATTCAAAGGTGTAATTGCAGTATATTTGAAAGCAATGCATCTTGTATTTCTTAGTATCTTGTCATACAAGGGTAACAACATTTTCTGCTTGAATTTTCATATGGGGGCATGGAGGACAGGGGTATTGTTATTTTGGTTTGCATTTATTTGTTGGTTTGGGGTTTTTTTAGTACAAATTAAAAACAGAGTAAATGCAGCTGGCCAAGTAAGATTAAACAGCCACTGTTTATCAATGTATTTTTAAAGAGAATGTTGCTCTGTGAAAATTCTGGGATTACTTTAATGCTTAGTGTAGAATTTCTTTTTGTTCTGGGATGATAAGTGTGATGACTTTCTAGCAGTTATTGTAGATATTTTTTAATTTTCATGTACTAATATGGAATCTTAAGTATTCACAGTTAAATATAAAATTTGTAGTCTTAAAAAATATATTCTTGGTGAAGCTGTTGAACAGTTTTAAAAACAAGTGTTAATCTCTTTGGCCATAATAGTGAAACTTGCCTGTTATGAAGTGCTTTCTGAGTTCAGTCATTTAACATTCCTAAGCAATGTTATTTGTAATTTGGTTTTGTTTTTCAGAGTCGTAGGCATTGGAAGGGAATAGATAATGAAGTATCTACCCATTTCTAACTGGCTGACCCAGCTTGGTCTTGCAGAATACTGCACACTCTTTGAACAATATGATGGTATAGAGGTGAGAGTTGTCCTTTTTCAATAAAATTCTTGAGAAAACGTTAAGTAACATCTTTAAAGCTACTAAAAACACAACCAAAATGTGTTTGTAAAAGTTCCCATTGTTTTACCCTGAGCATCTGCTGTTCAGTTAACAGCAATCTTACAAACTTTTTGTTCCTTCTTACAAACTTTTTGTTGAAGTTTGAAGAGCAGGCATATTGCATTTGTACTCTTTTGTGGGTTTCTTGGAGGATGATTCCGAATTTGGAAGAAGGATGTTGGGTCTTTGAGAAAAGAAGTGGAACACTCTGTCACTGTTGCCAAAGCTGAACCTTTCTACTGAAATGTGAATTCAACCTTAGTACCAACTTTTGCATTTGAGCAAATCTAGAAAGGAATAAATTAGAAGTAATAATTATTCAACTCCCTACTTCCATGTCATTAGTTACATACGAGTTATCATTTGAGAAGGAGTATGACATTCTCAGGCATGACTGAAGTTCTCCAACAGTGAGAACTTTTTTTTTTTAAAAACAGTGTTAGCTAGTGACTTAAGAAATTGAGGCTTTCAGTAATAAGAGCACTGTTCAGTCTAAAGCAAATAATGTTAGGCTTTTGGAGTGGTTTTAGTTTGAAAAAAAGACTTTAAAATTACAGCTTCAAAAACAGTGGTTCACACTAGAAACTCTGTGTCAATTGTCTTATTATTTAGACAGTGAATCTCATTTTGTGTTTTAGGGTCCAAATTGCAAATCTCCATTAGAAAAGGTCACTTTCAGTAACATGACTTGCTAGTAACAAAATACTGTACATTCTATGTGCCTCTCTTGATCTTATTTACAGCGAAAACACAGTAAACACAGTAAAAATATAAAGAAATAGATTTTGATATATTTCCTATTTGCTCTGAAAGTTTTTATCATCAAATGAAGCTTTGTACCTACTTATAAATCAACATCAAATTGAAATTCTGTACTGACTTATACATACTGCCTGGAGTTATTCAGCAACTTATTTTGAAAAAAAAATAGTAATGAGTTTTTGGAGAGAAAGTGGATTAAAAGAGAACCATTCAGGTTTGATTACCCAAATGCATCATATGGAAATTCTTGTTCTTCAAAACAGTGTCACAACTCATGTTATCTACTATTACAGTGAATATCATCTCCATTATACACAACCTTCCTTTCCAAAATCATTATTCCTATCAGTTCATGCTGAGATATGTCTTCCTATGTTAGTTTAAGTGCAATTGGCATACTAGCACTTTTGGGGATTTTTTTTTTTTTTTTTTAACTCAAAGAAGTAATAGTTTTTAGAAACTCTCCAGATAACTTGACCAGATGAGTTTTGAGAAAAAATTGAGAGACAATGAATTAATGTTTTAAAAGAAAAATACCTCATTCCTTCAATGACATACCTAATCATGACAAGAGGTCTTCATATAACATATAAATATACATACATTTGCTATTATGTAGCTTAGCTATTATGGTATGAGAAACAGGAAATGTATCTGAAAGACACTTGAATTCTCCTGTGTTAATAGTATAATTAATTATTTAATTAATAGTATAATATTTTTCTTACTCTGGCATTTGCTACAGGACTTATTCCATCTTACGGAAATTGACCTTAGAAAACTGGGAATTGAAAATCAAGGCCACCGAACACACCTCATTTCCAATATCCTGCTACTTCAGGAGGTAAAACAAAAGAGAGGTAAGATTTCAATGTTGTCTCCTAAAGACTAAGGAATGAGCTAAGGCAACCCAAGCTTCCCTGTCACAAAGGATGATAAACAAATACCCTGATTCAGCCTGGATACTGCTCTGAATGCAGGGGTACTTTACACAGACAATAAGAGGAATTGTTAAACATCAGTTTAACAAAAATTAAACATTCATATGTTGGCATGGGTTTACAAAATAACATACCCTGTATTTTTTATAAAAGTTGTCATTTAGAAAAGGCTCCACTTTCATTTCAGTTTCTAGTGCTCTCACAGTCTTCATCTTAACAAGACACAGTAATGTTAACACACCATAATTGACAGAAGTCTGTGTCACAAACATCTTCCTCATTTGGAAAGATCATATCAGAAGGTCTAAACCAAGCTAATTTGTGCACATCCTACTTCATCCCTACTGAGGAGCAGAAGAGTGCTTACACAGCTCAAAAGTCCTTCTTTTCCATTAGGGACTTTGCTATGAATTAAGACTTGATCACTGCATCATTTGTTGTTTTTATCAGTCCAGTATCAAAATTCAACTCAAGTTTATGAGAGTTGGAACAAGCCCTGTAAGACATTGTAGTCTGAGTGGAAGTTATTCAACTGTGACTTGTTGTACTGGATATTTTGAGAACTGTTCACAAGATAATGAGATAAAAATATTATGCATTCTGCCCAATAATTCTTCAGATCACTGCTGAAGGCTTTTACAAATTTAATGTGAAGCACTTAGTTACTTGGTTAACGGTCCTGCTTCTACATTCTCTTGGTCAAGATAAGACTTTTGGACCATGTGTAGAAATTGAATATTCATAAAATATGTTTATCTACTGAAGTTTTCAGAAGGAACTAGAACTGATTGTGTACAAGTAGGTCAGTGTATTTCCTCAATGTTTTCTGATGAGTTCAATATTGGTTTAACAATTACACAACTTCTACGGCTCATAGGTTGGATGGTGGATGTAAATACGACATTTTTGTAACTGCTATTGTGAACAGATTAGGAAATTATTTCAGTTGATGATTGCAATGAAACTGGATGTGTTTCAACTGATATTTGTTTTTGCATGCATCAGGACTGTATTTCATAATCGTTTCAGGTATTGGAGTGCAGAATGTATTACAATTGACAACGTAGCACTGTTTCTCAGAGGAAAGGACTGTTCAAACTGTCATTCATGTGGTAAATTGATTTGTAGATAGTTATGCAACATTTCAATCAACTCACCAGAATGTTCCAACTCATGATTGCTCTGCTTCAAATATGTTGAGCTACATCAAATCTTGATGTATTGCTGATGGCTTCAGTGAATATGAATTTTTTCACACAGATTATGCAAAGTGACAGCATGATGCCATTTGAGTTTTGTTTTTTTCTTTTTGGCAGTTAATGGCTAGAACTCTTTAAGCTAAATTCTAGTAAAATTAGTGTTGGTTCATATTCATATTTTTATGGGCATTTATCTTGAGCAATGTTTCCATTCACTGTTGGGTTTTGGCTAATGATAATTAACTGTATAATTGAATGACATGCTTGAAAAAAATACAGACACATTGATCTCCAAGTTCTGTTTACACCAGAAAATTGCATCCTGAATAGCTTTGGTATTAAGGATTTTTTAAGGATTTCTGGGAAGGTTGAAAACAGATCGGTTCAGTCAGTCATACACGAGAGTGCAGACTGGTTTGTTTTCACAGTAGGGAGTAATGGTTGTTATCCCGTCTCCAGCCTATTATGACATGGTTTTGTTTTGTGTCTGTCTTTGACAGAATGCTGTGTCTGGGAGCAAAGTGCCTAATCAGTTACACTGAAATGCTTGTTTTCCAGCACTGAACTTCACTGTAGTTAGACATTAGAGAAAATGTTTAAAATTTTCTATTCTATTAAATAAATGCTAATGTCCTACTAATGTACTTATTGGCAAAGAGCAAAAGCTATCTTATTATGTTTGCTGTTATTTTGAGCTTTAAACAACAACATTTTATTTGGTGCTTGTTCAACAGTTTCCAGAGAGTGCTTCAAGTGATAAGTCACTTTAATAAGTAAGCATTTGCACGGGGTTAAAAGTGAAATTAAATTTTGGGTATTTTTGTGAAAACATTTTCTGTTTTCTAAAATGTTATCTTGGCTCTGAAACTACTCTGAACAGGACATGTTTCAGTACACTAAGATTTGGGTTCATCCTGTCTAGCTCCAGCTACTTGGGCTGTATTTCCACAGTAATTAATACCAAGACCTGTGGATTGACATAATCTATTCATTGCCATAATGTCCAACAACACATGAGAGCTGGATGAAACATGTGCACATGATCACATATCTGTTGAATCAGGCAGAGTACACAATACGAAGTTCACTAGCTTGATGCTTTTATGCCATCTTTATGGCAGCTAGTGATAGGGAAGTGACTAGGATAACTGATTTGTGAGCAGCATTAGGTAATCAGTAGGAAAATAAACATTCAAAACTGTTAAACCACTTCAACCCGGCAGAATGAATTTAATAGTGGATCAGTGATTTGAATAATGGGGCTCTGATATTTTTGGTCTGTATCAGAAAACTTAAAGGCTGCTGTGCTGTTGACTCTTGACCTTAATTGAAGCTGAGTTTCCAAAATCCCAGCCTAAGCAGTCTGTGTCCTTTTCATCTTTCCTTAGCTGCTTTTTCCCATGTCTCTATCATTCCTTTAGTTGTCTGTAAAACTATCCTGCAGCTGCATGGAGAACCCATTGGGAAATATGTCTAGCTGAAAAACCACCTTTTTTTCCTCTCCTCTCCATCCGCATCAAGTCCCCAAGCCAATTCCCTGTTCAGCTGCACAAACGCTCGTATGAGCCTGAATGGCCACGGAAGAGACAGCAGAGCTGAGCCCTGCTGGCTGAAACAGCTCTGCTGCCCAAACTGAAATCACAGTGTTAAGTGGGAGGCAAGTCATTCTCTGCTCCCTCTGCTATTGGAGAGAGACAGATGAATTCAGCAGATAATTCAGTTCACTACCTTTTGTAGGTGTCTGTATTTTTTGTTGATTGTAGAGATATGCCAGGATGGCTCTTCCTGACAGATCTCTTAGCAAACACTGACAGCTGATGGAATTAATTTAGGCCTAAAAGCTAAAACTGTGGTTGTTCTGGAATATTTAATCTCTTCTTCTGAGTGCAGCCTTACAAATTTCAAGAAAGCATTTGTTTCTTTTTCTCTAAATATTGATGATCTCCAGTATTTTCTTAGGATTTATCACTACCTTTCATTTCCTTGCAAACCAAAGTATGCAAGTGGTAAAGTGTTTCCAGTTTCTGAAGATTTTCTTCCTAAGTGCAAAATTGTTACCAGTTCTAAATATACTTCCTACCCTGTTTCATGAACAGAGGACTCTGTGGCCATGTACAGAATCAGACTAATAGTTTCTCCAGGATCAGCTACTGGCAAAGTAGATGTCGAGTGAAAACATGAAAGAGCACAGCAATCCATAGTGATGCTTCCTTAGAATACTTTCTCAGTCTCTAAGCATTTAATCTAACAAAACGCTTCAAAGGTATGAATGGGAAGAGACATAAATACTCATTCCATGATCTTTTTGGCTATATCTTGACTTAGCTTTTGATGTGCGCTGTAGCGTGTTCTGGATCTTGATGTCCTGCCGTCTACACCAGTATCCATTCATGTACTCATCACGTGCTGTGACTCCTTTGAGATGTACCTCCTGTTTTCTGTTCCAGGGAAATTGTAGAGTTAAGTGGTGAGGCCTGGAACATGCCTGGGCTTGTCACAGTGTGAAATCAAGATGCATCCAAAATTCGGGTACTAGCACCTCTAAGTAAAGCAAAAAATATGGGCTATGCTCATAGGAATGTTCTCAGTGGCTAGCTAGCACCTGTTTAAAATATTTGTTTGGCATCTTAGAAAAGCCAGGAAATTACATATCCTCTTCTAGAAGAGGCTTCGTGTGGTATGACAAAAAGTGGTGACAAATTAGGTGTAATCTGACTCTTGTATTACTCAGAAAGGTCTTCCTTCCCTGAGCATGAGACATTGCACTCTGTCCTGCACCAATCAGCAGTTCAGACACATCCTGAAAGCCACAGCCCAGGACTTGCAGAGTAGTGCTTCTGGAAGGAACTGGGGTTTTCTCAGTATCCTCTAAAGCAGGGTTTATGCTATGTGGGATTGGACCAGAGTGTTAATTAATCATATTGTTTTATGTTTGTTGTATTTAGTCTCATTTACCACAGTGTGCTACAGTCTGTAGGAGTGTGAGTCTATTATGATTTTTTATGACCTATAGTAAAAGAATAAATCATGCTTCAGATGTGTTGAGGAATCCCACTATGATGTGACCAGCTCCTTCAGTCCAGTAGAAATGGTACCTATAGAGAGGGAAATGTAAACATATAAATGAAAATGTCTATTCTGATACAATTAAAAAAGGCCTTGGGTATTTCCAGACATGGAAGATATTTTTTTTTTCCCTTTAGGGACATGAATTTAAATACAGCATTATATTTGAAAACTTTGTATCATTTGACTGTTAAACTATTTGTATACATTTGCATGTATTCGTGATGTATGTTTCTATATATCACTGGTAGAGTGATGAGTGGAAAGAAATATAGAAGCAATGTGATAAGTTTTTTTTTTAAGGAGGTGTTCTAAGAGCTAGAACTTTGTTAACTTCTTTTACTGAGATGAATTCAGAATAATAGCATTTTATAGCCTAATGTGATTTCATTAACATATTGCAGTGTTTTTCTCCGAGAGGCAAAAAGTATAAAGAATATTTCCTTTTTGTCTTGTACAGGCTTTCTTATCTAGCCTTACTGGATTTAAATAAAATATATGCATTGACATAATTTATTGGGGGTAAACATACAGTAATATGCAAAACCTGAATTAGATTGAATGCAATTAATATTCCATAACTTCCTGCTTTTAGATTTTGCATCTAAATTCTTAGATAACTGTTTCTGCCTATGTTGTATTTCTTGCCATGCTGCAGTAGTATGAAGTCAAATATGAAGTGATTTCTTGTTATAATATGGAAGACCTAAGTTGTGTGGTATTAAGAAGGAAGCTGAGCAATCACTACAGAGCCTGACTTGCGCTTGGGGACAATATAAATAGAGAAGTCCATCTCCAAAGAAGGTGTAAAATAACTGAGGGAGTCTCTCCTGTGTTTTTATTAGATGACCATTATAATTAGCATAAAGCCATGACTGGTTTGGCATAGTCAACCCCAAATATCTTGCCTTTGTCACTCTCAGATAAAGTCCTTCTACACATCCTGGTGCTTTTGCTCTTTGAAACATTACAAATGCAGCCATAGTGCTTTCGGCAGTGGTATGTAGTGTCAACCTGTCAGATTCCAACCTCATGCTAAAGTATGCTGGTAGCTTTGCCAACAGAGGGGAGAGGAAGCTGCTTTGAACATTTTGATCTGTGTAATAGAGGTGGCATTGCAACCTGTGTGGTCTATTTTGCTCTCACTGAGAGACACAAGGATTTGGAGTTTTTTGCTTTCTCTGTTTGAGAAGGTCAGAAATGTAAATGCTGTTACAGAGTTGTTAACAAACATCTCTGACAGTACCATTTCATCTACTGAAAGTTCCAAATTTGTTTACCGGTGCTTTCTGGCCTTTTGTTTATCCTTACCTCTACATCTAAATTAAAAACATCTGTCACAGGTAAAGAGAGGCTGGTAATTCTCCTGTATTTGAGACTTTTAACAGAAACATGGAGAAACTGAAACTTGCAAGGAAGTCTTAGATCCCCAGTAACAGTTCTAGCACTGCTAAAAGCAAAGAGAGGAAAACAGACCCTCTAGTAAAAAGGGACCCATAAGACATCGTCCAGCTTCTTTCCAGTTTAAAGTATCATTTACCAAAACTAGTCATCAAATGAAAACTGGATTTAGTGCCATTCTACCAGTGTATTTCAAACTTTGAAACAGGTCTGTCTAATCAATGCCAACACAAACAGCTTCACGTGATTTTCAATACCAAATTGAAAGAGGAGGGAAAGGGACACAACATATTGTCACAGAATCAGTGTGATTTATTTTTAATTACTAATTATTTTTTGTTCAAGATGATGGTTTTACTGGTTTATATCTGACAATGACTGAGTTTATATAACTCCTCAAACACTCTTGCTGTACTACAACATTGTTTGCAGAATGATCAGCTGTGGGACATGTCTGTTTGCAAGCTTTTCTGAGGCTGGGGATTGTGAGGTTTCTGAACACTGACTCATAACAGATAACTCTTTGGGAGTTTGTGAAAGACCTTGTGTCTCCAGACCTAAGACAGGTCAAATAACAAGAGATGATGTTGGTAGTTTTATTTTGGAGGTCTGGATAGGTGCTGACTAAACTTGCCTGTTTCAGTTGGCAGCCAGGGAGGACATTAGAAAGCACAGATAAAATAAATATTGTCAGATTCCAAGTGCTGGAGCATTTTTCAGTTGATATTGTCATTCTTATTTGCCCTGATATCTTTGATTAACTTGAAAATTACTAGCAAATAAACTTGATTTCCTAGCCAACAGCTATGATCATTATTTTTTCTATGTGGCATCTGTGGGAGTTGAGACTCAAGTGTAGCATTTTGTTTGTTTGGGTCCTTTTTCTTCTAAGACAAGTATGTAGTAGCAAATTGCTTTGACTTTTGTTTATCGGGGAATCTACAACAACTGCTGTGTGAGCAATCTACATATGCCATGTCCTCATCGTGTGTAGTTACTTCTGCATTTTATCACTGCAGCTGCAGAACAGTGCTTTTGGAGTAAATGTGTTTACTCCTGGTTGTTTGAGGAAGACTGGAATTCTGACATTTAAGGACAAATTGAAAATTTCCCATGAATCCACTTGTTTTGTCCCATTGTTTTCTTTGTTTTTGAAAGCCAAGCACATTTGAAAATGCTCTCAAGAACTGGCAAGTACACAACTCTTGGCATAATTAAGGCATGCAAGCTATAGCAGCACAGGTCTTGGGACCTGTGCCCCAGTTGTGTTCCTCCTCACTTATCTGTTCAGCTAGCTGCTTTTCTGGGTGTCTTTGCAGGTGAAAAGATGCACCTGTACATACTCCCCCCCTTCAGAATGCAGAAGTCAAGGATGGCTATGGAAGGCCACAGCAGTGTGTGATGTGTGCTGTGCTTCTTTCAGGACACTGGTGCTTCCAGACTTCATCCTACAGCTCAGTAAGCTCATTTCCAAAGTAGATAGAAAGTATGAAAGGAAGTTTTGCAATGAGGAATCTAATCTACCTTAATGCGGAGTAACTCACAACCAATGGAGCTACTGTAGGCAGTCCTGTGAATTTTTCCTTCTTGCATCTTGTAGGCACATTCTCTGTTACTGCTTTGCATCAAGTATGTGCAAGGATGGGTTGTGCAAATAGTCAAACATGGAGACAAAGACCAATTTTCAATTTCACCTGAAGACAAAATAAAATTTTAGGAAAAGAATGTAATGACTCATACAAGAGTAATCACAGTTTAGGCAGGGCTGCCCAGCTACAGTCCCATTACTTAGCACGTAGGCATGCTACTAAGGAAATTACTGCCCTTTTTCTGGTTCTTAGTCATAAAAAAAATGACAAGCATGACACTACTTCCTATGTAACTACAGTGCCTAAAAATTTCCGAAGTTACTAGAATCAGCCAATAGAGACCATCTTATGTGCTAACAGATCCGAGTTTTTGGCATGGTTTTAAATGTCTTTTACCTGTACTGTGGAACATGTGGTTTAGATAGAGAAGCAAGACATTTTCCTTTATGCAATGAGGAAAATAATAGTTTGCACTTCTGTAGCATCTTCCACTCGATAAGCTGATAGAGTACTATACAGTCTTCTCTGTGAAAAATAACTACCACAGTGATGTATGTTACAAAAATGTTAGCGTATGTCATACAGGAAATAGGTGGGTCAGAATATTAGAACTGAATGTGGAATCCAGGTATGTCAACTCCTCTTTCTGTATTCTCACCCGAATGCCATTTTTCTTGCACTGGACATATTGGTGAGGCATTTTGGTGTCCAACATGAGATCACAGTCTGCTGTTCTTAGGTTCCTTTCCCCTCCCCCTGCTCCTTCCCTCCCTCTCCCAAGTATATTTTGAAGAAAGATTATGAGTGAAACATCCTATGGGAAATCTCCACAGATTGTTACTCGTGGCAGTGAAGTTCTGGAATCTGTCACTGTGCCTGAAATATTTCTGGTGCCTCTCTATCCTCAATGCTTTTCACAACTGGCAAGACAAACACAGAGTGCCATCAGCTTGTCAAGATTTGGTAGCTTTCTTAGTTTATCAGTAGCTCACTTCAAATGAAGGTCCAGTGTTTTTTTCTGGTTTTAATTGCTTCATTTAAAAAAAAAAAAAAAGTCAGTTGCTGTGAGATATTTCAGCTCTCTCAGATTGCAAAATTCAGTGTAATGGACAATGTGTAAGATGAGGTAGATGTCCTAATTCTACCCAGTACCCAGAGATGTGACTGTGGTAAATCATCCCGTGGAATTTTAATCCTGCTGTTGTCACTATTGGATGTTTAACTTGCTTAGTGTGAGAACACCATCACAGTTTCATTTATTTTTGATTATTGGCTTGATAATATACAGAGGTCCTGGAAGATACATAACGTGATCTTTAACTGCATTTGTCATTGAGCTATCTTAGGACCACAACTTCAGCAACATCATGAAGTCAGACTCTGAAGTAGATACATCAGAAGCAATTTATTAAAGCTAGTCCTGGTAAAAATGGAGGAAGATAATGAAAGGATTGAACTTTAGAGTGAAATGAAAATAGTGCATGAAGAGGATCTCCCAAAAGAGAACCACCATACAACTAGTAGGGATCAAATACTTGATGTCAAAATCAATTAAATATTTGGTTAGGCAGAAAATAATTTGCCTCTGGAAAGCTAATGCAAATAGGATAGCTGTGAATACGTTTGAAAAATGTTGACTTATGAGTTCTGATACGATGGGAATTGAAATTGCTTTGAACAACTGGAATAACTGTGGTAAAACCAGAGAAATGTTGGCCAGGCAGCCTGAAAGACTGAGCCAATGGGCAAGAGACAAACACGGAGTTAAAAAAAAAAAACCACAACCAAAACCTGATCTAGACAGTGCTTTAAAAGTCAACTGAGTGTGCCTTGATTTGTATTAAAGCAAAAGCTCTGTGGCTGAGTCAATGGTACAGCTGAAGGTGCTTGAGGTAATTAGTTGAAAACGAAGGTTTTATCTATAATTATCTCATTTTTTTGAAGGTATACTTTACATAAGGAGGATAAGTGGATAAGTGACCATCTGTTCTGTCAGTAGCTGCCGAATCTGTACAGCTATTTGACCCTTTGTTGTAGAAAATGCGTTTTATTCCACCAACCTGTTGCACAAATAACTTCACGCGACTTGGTAGGATGAGGGGGGCGTCTTCCAACACAAGTAAATTGTGCGTGCAAAGTGCGTAATAGGCTCTGAATCGTCTGTGAAAAGGCTGGATTTAGCAAACTGTTAATTTTTGCTGTAGTGCTAATTTGAGAGACGAAATTATGGAGCCTAAATTGTTAAATCGATGGAAAAGGGCATCGGGAGGTCACGGCCTGCCGGGGTCTGGCGCGCCGGGGGCTCGGCGAGACTCAGCCTGAGCGGCCCGGAGGGTGTGGCCGGGAGCCCTAACCCAGCCCGGGGCGCTGCGCAGCGGCCGGAGCCGCCTCCCGCCCCAGGTGAGGGGCGGCCGGGAGGGGCTCGTGTGGCGGGCGGGAGAGGCACGGAACTGCGGCCGGGCTGTGGCGGACCGGACAGCGAGCGATAAAGCGCTCGTAGAAGGCTCCGGTTGAGTCACCCTTAAGTTATCGCGAACTGCGCTTCTTTGGGGCGGGCTGGTGCTGGCTACGCGCCGGCTCCTACCGCGGCACGGCCAGACCTTGGGCTCTCCCGAGAGCGTCCCCGTTCATTTTCTGGCAGCGCTCCGCACCGTTGTTGTTGTGGGACCGGCCTCCGGCCACCCCTCCCGGCTGCCCGCTCCGGCTCCGCGGCCCCGAGGGAGGGACGCGGGCCGGACACGCTGCCAGGAGATCGCCAGGACAGACGCTCCAGCCCATCCGCAGAAAGCCTGGAGAGAAGCAGCAGTGATCAGACCCGGTAACTGCGGGGACAGCGTTGACCTCTCGGGCAGAGAATGAAGAGCTGGTTTTGTGTGTGAGTGTGTGCGAGTGTCCCTGTGTCCCCACAGCGCTGTCGGGGCGGGGGGGAGCGCTGCCCCTGCCCGGGATGGCTTGCGGGCTGCTAGAAATGCCGTAGCTGTGACTGTGACGACTGAGACGTTGGCTCTAGTGCTTAGGTTTTATGGGAATTGAATCCATGGAAATCTGTTAAATAAGTGTAAAACCCTGGTGCGTACTCGAGATGCCGAGATACTTCCCTGAGTAGAGAGAAAAGAAACGCTGTTTTCTGTCCTTTTTTTTTTCTTTGCCTTTTGAAGAGGAGCGAAGCACTTCTTTCTGTCCGAATTTGTGGTTTCCGTAAGTTGGTTGCTAGTTCGAAATAGTAATGCTGAAAGGGTTTTTCAGTTAGTGTGTTGTTCTTTTCTTTCTTTTTTCTTTTTTTTTTTTTCTTTTGTAACATCGTGGGAACAGAGGAGGTCAAAATAAATTGCTTCCTTTACCAGAAAAGGAACAAAAGCTTGTATTTTGAAGAATTGGCTAACAAACACTTAGATTTGACTGTAACCTTGATAAAGTTCTCTGTTTCTGCCAGCAAAATGGGTAGAGAAGTTTATTTCAAGTCAGGGCTTCATACTGTTCAGGATTACTGAGCTAACTGATTGGGCACTTACATTTAAGAGATAATTTCATGGCCAAATGAAGAAAGCTGTACTTATTATTGAATCATCTTCAATGATCACTTTTTCTTGGCATTTTTTATAGATATGAAGGCATTCTACATGTGAAAATTCATAAAGAGAAGTATGGGGTTTATCTGTTTCTCTCATCATGAGAAAAAGACATTTCAAAGATAATTTATCCTGGCCTGTGTGTATTCTGTTGTGTGAGAATAATAGTTAAAAATATCTTTTTTAATAAGCTGACTGATTACAGTGCAAGGATGTATAGGAGGAGACTGGAAATTGTATGACATACATAAAGAGAGAGAAGGAGAGCATGGACACTGTGATAGCACTTCAAGACCCTTTGGAAGCACTGACCTGACTAATCTTGTGGGGATGTTTGATGTTTGACAGACTCATGTTTTTTTCTGATAGTAGCTTAAAGCCTTTGAACTACTGCATATGCTTTCTCAATCTATGTCTCTGTATCATAACAGGCTGTAGGTTCTTGAACCTTAATCTTCTCAAAGTCCTGTGACATGTTTGCTATAGAAGCTACTGCATCAGTTTCTCTTTTTCATAACAAGAGTAGAAAATACAGGTTGCAGAAAGCTGCTTCTCAGCCATTTGGGGGAGCAGAAATCCTTTCTTTTTTGTTACAATAATGAGGAATACTACACTGCTTCTAGGGGGATAACATGAAATCCACCTTGAATTTATAATGGCTACAGTTTTGATTGTATTTTTTCCTATGATATGTTAACTTCAGAGGCTTTTAACTTATGCTTTTTCTGTTTCCCTTATTCTCTTACTTCACACAGAAAAAAAAAAAAATCTGGGGAAATTCATCTGCCTTGTTGTCCTGACCTTGACTTTCTTCACCATTAAGCATGTTCACTTTCATTTTTTTTCTGTATGCATCTGCAAAGTGCATGCAAATACACCAAATAACTTAGCAGGGAGAAGAGAGTAATGGGTCTTCCAGTTGCTGAAATTTATTATTGCTGATTTCAAGGTGGGGAGGGGAGATGAGTGGGAGGAATTTGTGAGGAGATTTGATGTGGCAAAAGTAAGTAGAGTTTTCACAAAAGTTGATTCTGTCTTTTAAATACCTGCTAACAGTCAGCTGAGTATCTTAAACCATGTTCAAGCCCTCTTAGCCTCATAGCCTATATAATGGTAAAGATTGGTGATATGATAACTCCAGGTATAAATTCTAGAGATTTAGATCTAAGAAAGAGAATCACCCAAATAGCAGATCAATAAGGGTTTGAGAGAAATGTGGGTCTTATAATGTCCAAAACTGATTTAGATATAACTCTGAGTTTTGAAATAGCTTGAGAGTTTGATTTGGAACTCTGAAATTGCTTTTCTCTTTCCTTTTATGAGGTCTCTATTAGTATGAGCATATACAGCCTTGGATTGTTTGCTATGCCCTTCATGCATCTCTGAGGCTGAACTGAAGATTTCCCTTTCCCTCACTTCTCTTCCTCCAGTATATTGAAACAGCAAAGTAGAAGACCCTGCCATTGGTTGTGTTATGTTGTAGTATGGAAGGGGCACTTAATCCTATATCTGTGTCATTTTGAATGAACCATCAGAACACTTCCTCAGGCTGTGGGAACATCAGAAAGCTTTCATGAGGACAAGCTGAGCCAGAAAATTTGGATTTGAATCCCAAAGATGGCACAAGCAGAAGGATATTTAGTATGTTGTTTTAGGGAGGTGAAAGTTATTTGTTTCATTGTTCATGGTTCTTTCTTGTTTTGAGCAATGATGTGAAGAGATGCACACCCCACCTGTTTGGAATTGCCCACCACATACATATTTTATTCTATGTCCAATCTCATACTGTTATTCTAAATGCCATGTTGATTTTAGAGCCCTCTTCATTTGTATTTGCTCACCCTCATTCGTAACAAAAACCTAGAATATGTCAGAAGTTACCTGGAAACCTTCATGCTTTCTAGTTCTCTGAATTCACAATGTGACTCCTGACAATTCTGTTCCCATATATTCTTCCAAATTACAAACTGCAGAAAGAAAAGTGCCACTCTATGTATAAATACAAATTCATTTGCCATTTTTAACATTATATTGGCATGAGTCCATCTTGTTTGCACCTGGTTAGGGGAAATTTGTATGATTTCCAAAGTGCTCTGTTTTGTTAGGTGCTGCATTTTGACAAATAGGAATGTGTACAATTAAATTGCAGTTCCTTTTGAGCCATTGTTCTGTTACAATTTCTACCACTTCTATTGTTGATTGCATGATGGCAAATGTTCAAAGCACACTGTCTCTTAGGGAGTAAAATTTTCAGGGTTTCTATATCTAGTAAAGTCAAACATTCTTTGAATCATATACTAAAGTATTTGAGACATTCCAGAGTCTGCAGCTGAAGAGGCTCCCACTTTCCAGTGTTTATATTCAATACAAGAAAACAGTATGGATAGTTTGGCAGGACTTTTGTTACTGATCTGATTGTTGTAGTTCTCTGTTTACACTTATGTATGGTGGAAGCTAGCAGACCTGTTGTTCTCACTTTTGTTTGGGTTTTTTCGTTTGGTTTGGGTTTTTTATTTGTTTGGGTTTTGTTTTGTGGGGTTTTTTGTTTGTTTGGGATTTTTTGAGGGTTTTTTTTAAGAGGTTTTGCAGGGAGGATTGTTAGAAATATTATCAAAGCTTCTGCACGCATACTTGTGGCTAAGTGTATTGCAAGTTCTTGAGTGCAGGTATATTTGTACTAACTGTGGAACTCTCCCTTGATTCCTCAAAACAAAACTCAGGTATGAATTTGAGGATTGTGGGTTGAATTTGTAAGTCACGTGAGTACTACTTCAAAGAAGCAATGATTAGGACAACTCTGGGAGTTTGGTTTTGATTCTTAAGGGCTTCTTAGAAGTAGGGCTGAAATGGAAAATGCTGTGCATCAGGGGGTCGTTAATTTGTTGAAAACTCTCAGACTGTTGGATTGAAAACTACTGGGCTGCTGTAAGAATTATCTTATGGTTGGGTTAGGAGAGTGAATTCTCAGCTTTCTTTGTGGCTCCTCAGACATGAAGTGGTTGACAGTTTAATGTCACAGTAAGCCTATTGTGGACTCATCAGCTATTAAACCAAAGCTTTCAATGGTTACGTTTGTAACAGCTTGGGTTTGATACCTGCTTGCACGTAATGTCGTAATTTCAGCACAGCAGTGGTAACCTTGCAGGAAAGGCTAAGAGAAAATTTCTCACTGGATAACCTGAACTAAAACAGTTGGAATTCAGAGGTTTGGGGGTGGTTTTTATATAAACCAATAAGAAAGTACAATAATTAAGCACAGACTCTCAGCAGCCCCTGAAAGGAGAACAAGATTTGTACAATATGAGCCAGCTAGCTTCCACTTTTTCAGATTCCATAAACGATGTTTCTTGCTTTTCTACAATGAATACACAAAGTTGAGTTTCAAATGATTGTATGAACTATAAGAAGTCTCTTTTTCCCTCTATTGTTGGAAATAATTTGTATCATTCTGTTCTAATAACAAAGCTGAATTTACAAGAAACAAGCTCAGTCAGTTTGTTTTAGCTAGAGGAGGTTTCAGCTTTGTGGTAAGCATTTGCATTTTAGATCTTCCTATCTGTGGACCAGTTCTTTTGCTTAGAACAATTATAATGCAAAGCTGACTTTACAGCAATTATTGTGAAATAATTATGTGATTTTTAGTACTAGCTGAAACTAGCAGAAACTGTGTCCTTCAACCACATCATAAATGGAGAGATGATTTACTACTTCATATCAAGGGCCTATGTGATAATTTATGGCAGATTTTTTGTGAGAGTGTATTTTGGTTTCTTTAGGATTTTGTATTTTATTTGGATCCACGTGACTAAAAATGTCAGTTCTTTGCTAACACCTCAAATCTTTTCTACTCTTTTCATCAAGAGATGTGACCAGAGTCAGCCGGGTTCTCCCTGGGCAGAAGTGCTATTTCCAGAGACTTTTCTGCTATAGTACATAGTACCTGTGCTCTGACAGAGGGTTGGCAAATGGAAGAATAAAAAAGAAAAAATTAATTACTGAGTATTTGTTGTAGGACTTTCAATAAGGGAGAATTGGAAAGAGATTTGTTGTTGAAGTCTGAAAACCTTATCCAGCTGGCGAATATCTGCAGTGCAGCTGGCAGGAAAAAGCAGAATTTTTACATACTTTGAGATCAGCTTTAGCATTACTGTAAAACTAAGCCTGTTATGATAACCTCTGAGTAGAAGTAACAGTAGCTTCAGTGCAGAAACATTTTGATGGTAGCTGTGATGCTAAGGCTGGAGAAGGGAGTGGGTGGACTATAGAGGCACCTCTGTTTTCCTTGCAACACCTGTGCGTTCCCCAAACCAGGAGGAATTCTTACGTAGCTGTAAGCAGCTGACTTCCAGGCTCCTGGGCCTTCAGGGTGCTCATCTTATTTTTCAGCATGAAACTTGACCGCGGTCAGAACAGATTCCCTCTGTCCATAACTGTTATTTCCAAAAGTGCTTCTGCTTTCTGATTTCATATCAATCTCTGCAGCATCTGTGGCTGTTCCAGTTTCTGTGGGAAGCACCTGCTTGACTAACACCTAGGTTAAATAATACAGGACTGGTTGCGCTTTAGGTCAGGTGGTCTGTTCTGTTAGGCTTTTGCAGGCTAATATAACTGCATAGGATAAGGCAGCCTGTCTTCTGTAATACAAAACTATAAACTGAGCACAGGGCAGCATTTTTTGAGGAACAGAACAGTAATTTGTTAATGAGCCTGAAGTGTTTGTCTCACAAAGCTTTTTGCTCACGATAACAGAAAAACCTGTACTGTATGGCAGACTGTAATTGAGTGTACCAGAGACTGACAGCTATGCAAATCTCTCTGTCAACAACGATTTGAGCCAGCAGGCTGGGCATGCTGAAGAAGAGAATTCCAGTAATCTGCTCCTGCCCTTATCTCTTGGGTAGAGCCGTTTAGTTTACAGCCTGTTAGAAATATGTGACCAGTTATCTGCTAGATTTATTACTTGAGCAAGACTCCTTAGCAACAGTTTTTTCCTCACAGTGTGCCAGCTTCTGGGTTTAAAAACATATTCTTTCAAACCAAGCTGTAGTGTCCTTTATTTTTTGACAAAATGTTCTTAAAACTTTACTTGTTGTCAGTGATTCAAAGTTGATGTCTGAGTCTTCAGAGGATGTTAAAAAGCAAAAAAGAGGAACTCTGTGGATAAAAATGGAGAATTGTTCAGGGCCTGCTCTTGCACGTTTGTCCAGACTTGTTGTTTTTTGTAGTGACTTTTAACATATATAAAGTTATACATGTGTGCTTGATGTGCAGTTGAGAGCAGCATGACTGGATCTTGAGGTATCTGACTGCCTCAAAGCAAAGCAAAAGTTCAGTTTCAGATACCTTTGCTAGTCATGCTACTTAACTTCCTTTAAGTGGGGGCTTTCATGATTGATGCACACTAAGAAATCTTGGTTTTGTTTTTCCAGAATCAAAAATGATAGCTGCAGGAAAATTTTCAAGTATTCCTAGAAATGGCCCAGTGAACCACCAGTTCTCATTAGCTTCTTCCATGGACCTTTTGACCACAAAACCTTCACCAACTGAGCATCACTCAAACTCCTTTCAAGGCATCTCTATCCATGGCACTCTCCCCAGGAAGAAGAAGGGGACAGTTCCCACTCGGTCTTGTGATATGTTTAGCCACATGGGAATGTTGCCTTACATGAGAACACGGCAGCAGCCACCTTTTGTACAGGATGTTATAGAAGAGTACCCTCCAGAAAATGGAAAGAGCGGCAAACTCCATGCCAGGTATGTTGTAAAACCTTAATTTGCATATGTTAGTTGCATAGGTATTATTACATATCCTTCTAAGCCTTCTAACTGAAGGCCCAGTTATAGATACAGCTGTTTACTATAACTCTTAAGTTTTCCCCCCAGTATTCAATTTAGGTCTTGATGGAAGATGTAAATAATTTTTAATGACTGTGTCTTCCCTCTGCATGTTTAAAAGGTATAATACTGCATGTACTATTCCCATGGAGAAAATTTTTTTAAGTCAGTGAATTGCTTTGATATCACCCTTTGCATTGTTGTAACAGAGCAATTTTAATCAAAAAGTCATAACTGCTCAAACTTGGTTTTGATTTGTATTCCATGCAATATGCATAGAGGGCTGAGGAAAAGGAGAGTGGTGTTCCAGCTGCCTCAAATCTAGAGCTGTGTGTGAGCCTTCTTCATGAAAGACTTACTGGAACCCCATGTACGCTGAGCTAATGACAAATTATCCCTATTTATTATTCCTGCCTGACTTTGTGGTTAACATATGCATAACTCTTGAGAAAAACCTATACTCTTACAGCTAACCTTTCTTTTGGGAATCTGTTATCATCACTGATATTTCATTGCTTACAAAAAGTAATTAATTTTGTAAATGTCCTTTTTTTTTGGTTTTGGTATTGACATCTATACAATGGGGAAAAAATTTCCAGCTAACAAAAGAAAAATTCAGTGTAATGCAGTGGATCACTTAAAGACATAGAAATGAGAGAATGTTTGGTTGCTTGGCTGATGGAGTTAAAGGCTGAGAAAATATATCCAAATTACGAGTTCTGAATTAGGATTTACAGTCTTGCTGTGTCCATCACTACAATTTTTTGGTTTTCAAGTCTTGTGAGTAAGCTTCTGTGTCTAGAGTGGGTTTTTTATGCTTTTTGCTTGTGCTTTATGGGATCAAGCTTTCTTCTCACCTAAAAAGAAGTCTTTCTTCTCTATACCCCATTCATTTTAAAAGAAGAAAGGATCTAAGTGGGTTTAGTACTCTTTTGTCACTGATCTCTGAGATGTACCTGCTTATATGAACTGGTGTTTAAAACATAATTTGCTTCTTTTATTTACATACTTTAAGAGAATGCAAGCAGCCTGGGGTGTTGCTGTGAAAAGAATATGGTGATATACCCTGAAGTTTTATTTTATATCTTCTTTTTCAAGAGCAGTTACTAAATATTATTTTCTTGAGAGACCAAATCCTACTGATACCTTGTCTTATGACATGAATATGACAACCTTGTCCTATAAAGAACACTTCGGCAAACCAGTAAGAGTACGAACAGAATGCTTGAGAGGAAAATGTCAGGAAGGTCTGCTGGTCAGAATGAAAACATAATGCTTTTGAATTAATAAAGAGATTCAAAGGATTGTTATTAATGCAGCCTGTGAATACAATTTGTGCCTATTGAGTCATAGCAGCAAGTGCTGTTCCTGTTTGATCTTTCAGTTACTTTGGTAAAATACACTCTGAATGCTATGCTAACAACTTCTAACAATTGGTTTCTTTAATTTTTACAATGGATCATTATGTGATCCATTGTAAAATGTTCTGCTCCGTGACCTGGATGGACAGTTATGTTAAAGCAGAAGACAATAACAACTTGGCAGTCAGCAAATACATCACTTTCTGGATCTTCTTGCAATGACACTGCACTTTTCATTAGTTTACTTTAAAGGAAAATTGAGAGAGAAAGTCTGATTAGCCTGTGGTAAGCATTTTGCCATATATGCTAAGGTATTCATTCTAACGCTTACATTCACATTGAAATTACCTGGGCCTAATAGTGTAGGGGAGTCCATGTTTCCTTATTAGTGTTTTTTTACAAAAAAGCCCTGTTACTTCAGTGTAGGAATTTGTGAAACAGTGTAACATTACATGAATATTCTCATTCAGGAGTATATCAGTCTTTCATTGCTATAATGCTGTTTACAAAAACTGAACATGTGAGTACACATTTTAATGACACATTTTCAGGATGCACTGTGCAACCCAAGTGCTGTGTTTGATGCCAGTGGGCCAGAACTAATAGTCATTAGGATTGCAGTGTTCATGTGCACATGGATATGATTATTATCATGTCATTGTTTGTTTGATTAATTCTAATTTAAAAAACATTACTATGATAACATTTTTAATAATTCAAAGTAATACTTTCTTTAACATATGAATACACATCACATTATTTTGTGAAACAAAAAATAAGCCAGAGCGATGAGAATAGGAAAACAATAATGAGCAGTGTCATTCCCTAATGGAATTCTTCTGATTCTGAAATTCTTCTGATAACTTGGAGAAATTATATTGTCAATTTTCAGTGCAATAAGATTGTGTTCTCTTCTTGGTTTGTGAATGTACATCTCTGCTAGTTAGTTAGTTCAAGGGGAAAAAAAGCTTTCTTTCTTGAGAAAGCTTACATCTGAGTTTGAGAGTGTCTTGGAAATAATTAAATGGCCAAAATTAGAATCAGCTGAGCTCTTGAAAGGTAGTTTTATTAGCTAAAATAGAATTCACTCTTGAAAGTGAAGAACTTCACTTTTAAAAGAGAATTCTCATTTTAGCATGTAAAACTAAAGCTGCTTTTGTGTAATGTTCTTTATTATCTGACATTGATAATTAAACCCAAATAAAGTTTAATTGTAATTTCTCCTTGACACGTGGTCCACGGGTTACCTTTATTGAGCTTTGCCTTGTATTATGATACCTTTATTTAAAAGAAAATTGTTCAAATTCCCATCACTGCTAGAAGCAGTGGCTTTTTCTTTTTTGGCCCGTGTCTTGTGGCTGCCATCAGCAAACCCAGAATTTCCAATGCACTTGGATGATCATAGTTCTTCATGAGTGACATTAAAGTTTAGCAGACTTGTGGCATTTTCATGCTTTTTCATAAATGCAGCCAAATGTCCCTCAAATAAACAGGACCTAAAAGCATTGCAGAATTATCACTATTGCAGTAAGTTTGAGTGTAATGATAAAGGCAACTGTCAAAGGCCTGTTTTGACATTCTGTGCCATTTCAGCTGGATGTCAGCAGTATTCTCAGGTAGTCTTGGGTTAACACAGTAGTTATCTCTGTGGGTCTGGTACTGGCTCTGATATAAACATACTTGAATGTTATCTCATTGTAGAGATGCAAGGAATTTCTGAGACATTGTTAAGAAGATGGAATAGAGCAAAGACTTTTGCAAATATCCCGAAGCAAAACTAGATTCCAGTACTGATACCGTGCTCTCTGTTTCATGACGCAGTGTGATTGCAAGAGATAGCAGAACAAGTGATTGCTTCTTGGACTGTAAGCTGACAGCTGTAGTATTCTCTGTTCCTAAATTCCCCACTGCCATGTTCACCACTAAATTATGTCCTCAAGTGCCATATCCAAACGTTTTTTGAACACTTTCAGAGATGGTAACTCCACCACTTCTCTGGGCAGTCCTTTTTGTGGAAAAAAGTTTCCTAATAAATGGATTCCTAATTAAAGCTCCCTTGGTGCAACTTGAGGCCATCTCTTGTTCTCTCATGCTGACACTTGTCACTTTATTGGTAGCCAAACCACATACCAAGGAAAGAGGAGAGGATCATGAGGCGTATTCTGAAGATTTTTTCTCCAGTTTGAGTTGAAGGTTTGAGTTGAAATTAGTACTATTGCAAGATACAAGGATCACAGAACACTGTGAGAAAGAAATGTGTCTTTGATACCCCACTGTCAAACAGGTTCCAAGGTTGTTATGTGGGGAGAGAAGTAATGCAAGTGGTATGATAGGTTCAACATTGTGTTGTCAGGGAGTCAGGCTAATAAAGATATGTGATCTTCACAATCAGTTAAAAGACAGTGAAGGAAAGAAAAGATACTCCTTTCTTAGTACTGGCAATTCCTCTATTGCCTGCAAATAGCCTGTATTCCTATTGAAATAAACAAGGTTTGCAACAAAATTAAGTGAAATTTAGTTTAATAGCAGCTCCAGTGTGATATTGTAAAGAGGTCAGAAATAGGATCTGGATTTGCACAGAGTTGATGTTGTTGATGGGCATGATGCTTTGAAAGAATTTAATGTAGATTTTAGAATGGACAATCTAGCACAGTAATAAAATCAAAGCTAGACACAATTTCTTAGAAATAAGTTTATTAATTTTTTAATGCAGTTTGTAGAGTTACATGCTTATTTTAAAGCCCTTAGTGTTTAAAAAGCCTTAGTGTTCAATTCAGACTTTTTAAAAAAGATACTTAACTGCTAAAAGTACATGTATACATAAAATACAAGTTTAGTATTTGAAAGAAAGAAAAATTAATTAATTTTGTCTTCACCCTGTATGTGTAGTATAGGAGTCTGTAGAATAGAGCTTTGGGTGTTTGGGGAGAAATGTGGTCACACGTTTCCATTAAATCACTATCTTCCCTTTGCTGAGCCTACCCCTAGGAAGTGTTGAAACACACCATCTGCCAGAAATGATCACTCTAAGTTTTCATGATAATTAAAGCCTTAAAACAAAGTTGACATTAATTTTCACTGACTGTTTCACATTATACAGGATGTTTGTGAATACGTGCTGGTTTAATTTGTTTACTGGCTCTCTTTCCAGTAGCTGTTTCATCTGCTTGTGCTTGTAAAGACAATTTTTTGTTCAAATTCCATTCTTTGTCTATACAGACATTTGAAAAATGGAGTCACTGATAAACAGTAGGGTTGTATTGTTCAAACTGGCCTGAAATCAAAATACTTCGTGCATTTCTCTAAATAATGTATAATACCCTGGGTGCTTTATCACTGTTCATGAGAGGTTCTGACCTACCAGCTGGTCAGAATTCGATTTTTTTTCTTCCTGTTTTTGAAGCTTTAGTTTTAACTGTGTATGAATTTGAAGTGTAGAGTTGTAACTACAGAGATATAATTTTAATCTTTTCTTCTTTGCTTCTGTTTTAGTTTTCTGTTCTCAAGCCCAGTAAATTCCTGGCTATGCTTTAAGTCCTGATTGTGATTGTATTTACAACACTACTTCTTTATTGATGTGGCTACAAACTATTCATTTTTGTAGGTAGACAAGGCATAACAGTTTCTTTTACTCTGCCAGGATCTCAAGTGTGAACTGTCCATATACAGCATTTTTTTGATATGGTTCAAGCATGTTAAAAAAGAAAAATTCAATCTGGTGGGTGTGGGGAGCCATGGAAGAAAAGATTTTGATTAGCTTGATTCTTTCACTAAAGAAGTGGGCAGACCAGTAGCTCTAACATCTTCCAGTGCTCATTGAACCTTATTGCAAAAGATGAAAATGTGATAAATTACTTGTAAACTAAAGTGTATTTTATAGGCTGGCCCTAATTATCTACACACAGGTGCAAAGAACACATTTTCTGTAGTTCTGAGAGTGTGGTTTGTGTGACTGCATATTTCGCTAGACTTCAGTCTCTTGAGTACTGGTCAGCAGACATTTTACCTCTTTTCTATGTCAGCTGTTTCAGATGAAGTGCTCTCAGCTAGAACTGGACTTCATACTGTTGTAGCAGAGAGTTATTCCAGAGGAGATTAGTTTATCGGGTTGTTTAGGATGTTCTGTTCTCTTCTGAATTTCTGATCTTCAAGGCTCTGCATGTTTGGCTGGATGATCCTCACATACTTTTCTCATATAACTGTCCAGGAAGAAATAAAAATATGTTCAATTTTAGCCTTGACTAATACCACTGACATTAATAGGGTAACTTCATCAGCATAAACCTGAGCAGGCTCACTATTCTCTACAGGACCTTGTCCTTGGAGAGCAGTACATTTGGAAGTTGGTACAGGGTTAGTCTTGAAGTATAGAGCCTTGAAGTATAAAGCTATTAATGACTGAATTCTGGGTTCCCAAAACTTTTCCTGTTCTCTTAGTGGTATGACCACAATAGATGAGGCCTGCTGAAGTCCTTGAATTGAGAGTTGAATTACAAGAGAAAAGAGTTGGCAAAGCTGTTCTTGGTGAGGAGAGCACTACTCAGGAGTTTGCTTTATCCTTGTCAGAATTTGCAGCCAGAAGCCTGTTTTGCTTCTCCAGATGCTGCAAATTCTGTTTTTCATTGGGTTTGGAGAATGGGGTGGATCAGGTATTTAGACAGCATTTATTTTGTTCTAACTAGTGATTTTGAAAACATTATTTTTTTAATAATTTCAATTTTAATTTGTGTTACTTTTTAAAATTAATACTGTGTGTACACTTGTATGGTTAGGTGCACTTTGAAACTTAAATTAAAATAATTTTTTATCAAGACTTTAATATATCAAGTAAAATAAGTATTTTATATGTTTCATGTGTGGAGTAAAGTGAGTAATACTGGGGGTTTTTTTGTTTATAGAATGCAGTGTAGTTCTTCAGGTATGAAAATATTTGCAAGATTAACAGGAAGCTCAATACCTTTGATTCCATTTTAAATTTTAGGATAGGGTGGGGAGGAATTTCTGTAAAACCACAAAATCTTGAAAGTAAAAATAGTTACGGTTTTGGTGTAATGCCTAAAACTATCTCTTAGTATGAGCTTTGTTTTAAGAGACCTGAACCAAACTGTTTGTGAGTATATTGTTGTGTTGCTTTAATAAGAGTAACACAAGTGTGTCGAATTTGGGGCTACTGAATATCTCATTGACTTCTTCCATGCATAGGTTTTTCAAAAGGAAGAGTTCTTTAGATGTTGCCAATACTTCATGCTTTTTGTCACAAATTTTCCCATTCTTTCTGTTGATGTGTCCTGTTCTCGTGTGCACCTGCAGGTCTCTGCTGTCTCAGAGGTGGAGCAGAGCTATCTGCTAAAGCTGGTAGATGTTTGTGGTAGAAGGAATGCTGTGTTGGATAAGCAGAGAATAGCTAATGTTATCTGCTTACATTCAGTATCAAATCCTCTTATCCTTTAACTCTAGGGGTTGGTTCTGTTTTGGCTTGTCTACTTTTTCTTTTTAGCCCCTCTGTCCATTGTTGGGTTCAGATTCTTCTGTTGTGAAGTTCTACTTCACCCCTTTGTTACCATTTGATGCTCACGTCCTCTTTCTTTGCTTGGTGAACATAGACCTGCAGAACAAATGCTTCACTTCTTGATTTTTATGGGGATTTTGGAAAACTGGCTACAGGTGACAATTTTTGGAAATCTGCCCATGTGGGATCTTAGGAGGGGGAAATGAGGAAAACAGGACAAAATGTCTCAAAAAGAGAAACCATCCCTCCAGTATTAGAGATTAATTAAATCACAGTTCTTCACCTTCTGAGCAGAGGAATTGAAGTGCCTTATGGGGTGAATGCAGTTGTATCATTGTTTGAAATTAATTGTGGGATCATGACCTTATTGTTAATGAATGACTTGCCAGGTAAACTTGAGCCCAAATCCCTCAAAGCCCCTATCAAAATTAGTCAGTGTTATTTTTCAAAAACTTCCCAAAAACTTCGATTTTTTCTGGCTGTTTTCTTCTTTGAGAGGAGTACACTGTATATAGTGGAAAGTTTCTTGAATTACTCCTTCCATCACACCCAAAGTTCCTTCCCTAGCTCTGATGTTTTGTGATCTCTTTTGTAAATATTATGGATTGCCCTATTCACTTGTACCAAGTGCTATATTGCTTCCTCATCTTGCCTCCTGTTCATATGTGAACATTTATTTTCCTTTCTGTCCCTTTTATGCCCTAAATAGTAGTTAAATGTTACATAGGGGAGTATATTCCTAATGCTTACTTGCCATATCCAGTGCAGAGACGCATCTGATGTGACGAGCTTTTTAAATTGGGCTAAGGGAATAAACAGGGAGAACAATTCTTCCACTATCATCTTTGCCAAAGCAAAGTATTAGCATTCCTATGCTTCAGTCCAAATATACATTCCTGAAAGACACGTTAGCCAAGTGAAAAACCATGCTTTTTGAATAAACTGTTCCTAGAAATAGATTCATTTCAGATTAATTAATGGAGACTGTGATTCTACTGAAGATTTGTTGTGGGTTTTTGGAGTATGCATATTCATTTTGTAAGGTTATATTGATTTTGAACACTTAAAATTTTGTGGTGCTGGATTTGGGATAACTGCGCAGCAACTAAAACACTCACTGTAAAGAGTTGCCAGCTGAAGATACAAGTCAACAGGCAACAGCACATACATAAACAACTTTGTAGTAACAGCGTCTGTTTTGGATAAGCGGTAGTCTTGCTGCCCAACCACTACTTTGACAGAATAGGTCTTGGGATAAAAGGTTTAAGAAGGGCTTTGAAGGACATAGTTTCGGCTCTGGTAAACCTAAATGTTAAGGAAAATAGAGAAAAAAAGAATGGATATGTGTAGTCTGAGCTTTTGAACAGGTTGTATAGACTGGTACTGTGTGTAGTGCAGAAACAGTCTTTTGGAAAAGGTAGAAAAAATGGTGTCGATTTTTCTGCTGCAATAGGTAAACCGGAGTGAGTTGGAGGGATGCAGATTGAAGTGGTAAAAGTAAATGGCTGAAACATTATCTCTGCTGGGACATTCTGAACAAGTAGGAGTACGTTGAGATTTCATTTAATTCAAGGAAAAGTACGTTGCATCTCTTCTTGAGTTTTAATCACCGAAGAGTCCCTGCTGTTCTTGTGTGAACTGCAGGTCATTACACAGTTAGTCATAGCACTTTGCACTTGTTTCCACTGGTGTTTGAATGAGTCATGCCCATGGTGCTGTGCAGCTGTAGACAGAAGAGTGGAATGCCCTTAGGAATGTAGCAGGAGTGCGTGTGAGAAGCAGAAGCTGCTGGGGGATAAAATCAGTGGACCTTTTACTCTAGTTTACAGTAGAAATAACATCAGTCTGCATTACATATACTGGAACACATCATGTCCAGCATGCTTAAACTTGCACCTTCATACTTAAGTAGTGTGTATTTCAAAAATCTACAGAGATGGAGAGATTTCAAAGACACAAATTGAAGAAGGTATTTGATCCCATCTGGTCATTTTACAGCAGTTCTGTCTGTGTTAGCAGCCATGCAACAGCTTGGTACATTTTCAGGGCCTCAGGCTGCCTTTGAGCCTCTACTGCCTTTACTTAGATTTGGCACTGGCACTGTTGGTGTTGGAACAATTGAGAAGATAGTTCTTCTCATGATTTGTCTTTCAATGGGGTAGAAAGGGGATGCTTTTGAAAATGTCCCCAGCAAAAGTCACTGTAAAATAAACAAACATCAAATACTGGCAGTGTGTCCCAATGTTTTTCCCAGTTATAAAAGTGTGAAGTAGCACAAAGCTGATTCAGGGCCACTCAGCAGTTTCCACCACTGTAAGAATGGTTGTAATATGGGAGTTGAATGATAATGAGGATTTGGGCAACTTGATGTTACTGTTGTGTCTGCACTTAAATTTTGTTAAAGTTATCACAGCTAATTTTTTAATTGTAGCTGATTGGTCTGTGAGGATGCCAAGGGCCTGGACAAAGCAGATGCTTAATAGGGCTTAGTGTGTCAAGGTCTGCATGTTGCAGGATTTTTGATAGCAACAATGATGAGAAGAGGTAATGTATAATGTTGGAGAGGTGGAGGTTTTCATAGAATCAAGCAGCTAAAGATTACAGGATATCTGCTTAAAGATTTTTTATTGAAGTCATGTAGAGAGCTATTGGATAAACAGCAGAGTCTGAAAAACAGTTTATGTCTGAGTTACTGAGATTCTGGCTATTCTCTGGTGCCCACTGAACTGAATAATGGATGTGAGGCTTGAACGCCAAGATTCAGCTTTTCAATTGCAGCATTGATTTTGAGTACGTAAGAATTTTGTCAAATATTTTAGAAGAGTGACTAGTTATGCAGATGTTAAAGTTTTCTTTACCCAATTATCACGTTTGGTTGCCAATTGTCTTCAAATCCATGCAGGATTTGAAGTTGGCAGTATAACAGTATTTAGTTTGTCATACCAGAAATATGATTCAAGTTGCTTATAGTGATTTTTTTTTTTCTTCATTTTAACCAGTGACTGTTCATGGTGACAACTTCAAAAGGGCTTTTCTAAAAAAATCTTTTAATTCTTCCCACACATTTGACTGTCATTTAGAGGTGTTGGGAAGTGGAGAAATAGCATCCAGTACCAGCTGAATTCCATTCCCTTTTCTCATCTCAGTCAGCTCTAGTTATATTTTGAACGGGTCCTCATACAATGATAATTACTGTTTTCTGAGAAATTACTTTGTTTCTCATAGTGGTCAAATGTATCAGTACTTGCTTAGACAGTCAATGCCAACCAGTATGACACCAAACTCTTCATTGTTGCAACAAATGTTGCTAAGGAGAGAAGAAGAGGGAAGCAAAAGAGCAACTTCACGGTTTTTGTTGTCTCACCTTCATGTTTTTCAGGAGTTCCTGAAGCTGCACACTTGTTTGCAAGCTCTGTGTATTTTCTTGGCTGTATCAGCAAGAAACCCATACATAAAAAAAAAAAGCACATGAGAATCTTGATAAGTATCTTAAAGCTGGACTGAAAAGAAAATGAGATCATTTCCAAGGACTACCAGGGAGAGATTAAAGGGTTGTATGTCTGCAAGATCAGCCAGCATTGAAAAAGGTGTTTTCAGATGTCAGTCTCTAGAGAGAATGTGTTTCTGGGCTAGAAAAAGCCTCAGAATCATGAGGGCTGAGATTGTGATGCTTTCTTTTAGTGGTCAGATATTGCTGAAGGAGTGTTTACATTACCGTGGTTTCCACACAGACCTTGTATGTGTGGAGGAGGGTCAACAGAGGACTTGCACTACTCAGGAGAATGGCTTAATTACATGTAGCAAGTCAGGTGCTTTTTGTCTTCTTTTTTGTTCCTATGAGCAAAAACGTCCTGGAAGGGGATTTTGTTTTGTCACAAAATGAGGTGATAGCAAGAGGTGGCAGCAATATGAATACCCAAAATAGATGTGGGAGTCTTAAATTCCTCTCTGTGACAGAAGGAGTATGGAAAGAGCATGAAGCCAATGCTGTGTGTCCTACTGCATACTTACCTCTACTTGAGGTATTCTGAAAACTTCTCTGTTCCAGGGGCATCATTCTGTATTAAATACGCTTTTTATGTGAATGGAAGTAGGTCTTATCTGATTATTAGGAAGCCAAAATACTTAATGAAATCCAATCAGTGAACCCACAGTTTACACAGGACTGGTTGCCTTATGTGCAGACTCTAATACATAAATGCTGTAGGTAAACAGGTGCAAATGGATACAGCTATAAAGTCAAGCTTATTATGAAGATAAACATTAGCATTACTTGAAAGGTAATAAAATCTGATGAAAGATAAGAATTTAGTATTATTGAAAGAAACCTTCAGTTAAATTGATTTTGAGAGATGGCAGAAGGGGCCACTATCTTTCATCTGATCTGTTAGTCATCTGAAAGTTTGTTTTTTTTCCTGCAGATCTTCTAATATAATAAGTGAGTGTAGGTTCACCATTTTTTATTAAGATTCTTTGAGAGGGAAAATGGAAACGAAAAATGTGCTTTTATATTTTTCTTAACTTCATGACATTATAGATTTCCTTCACCAGGAACACATGGCATAAAGAAACACATCATCATTGCTAACAGAGAGCTAAGATTCAGGAGCTAGTTTTATTTGGTTGCCTTCTAGTTACTTGGGCTAACTGCTTAATCTGGTTTTCTGCATGTAATGTGACAGTATTGTGGTGGAATCGAATGAGAGGAAAATGCGGTAGTTAATCTTTACTATTAGTTGCTGCACAACAATGAAAGTTCCATTCCTTGAAAATAACTTCAAAAAATTTGTACAGAGATGAAGGCTTAGGTAACAAGGGAATATGGGGAGAGAGAGGAGTGGATCAGCTGGGAGGAAGGTATCTGAGATGTATAGGGCTCCAACATAAACATCTTTCTGTATGACTCATGGTGAATTGCAGGGTTTTGTACATTTTGTTGTGGGACAGCTTACCAGATAAAATACTACAGTACTTGTGAAGATACTTGTTACCCCATCCATTTCCCAAAGCCAAACGTTTTCAAAGCACTTTTGTCATGTGGATGTTGAAAGAAATGTAGGGCACATCTTTCTCTGCTCTCTTCTGGATTTCCTGCTTTATATACAGTAAATAAACTGTTTCATCTTAAAGCTTTCCTACCTCTCTTGATCTGTCCTAAAGATCATTTTCCTTGTAGCAGAAGGTGGGAACAGAGGAGTCTGTAGGAAGGCTGATCTGCAGGAGTGCAGGTTGTAAGTGCAGACCATAACAAAACATGCTCACTGCTGGAGTAACCAGGTTTGTTCTTTCGGAGTGTGTTGCACAGGCAGTGCTGGTAGGCCCTTTGTCCTGAAAGATTCCACAGGCAAGCAAAGAACTAAACTGCAAAGTTTTTCAGGAGCATTTGGTACTGGAACAACTTCCCACAGATCATTTGAATGTGAGAAGAATTCAGGCATGCTTAATGACTTTGCTGAACTGATTAAAAATGTTGGGGTTTTTTTCCCAGTCAAATTGAAAAGTGCTGAGAAAGAAAATGTCTCTTCTGTTTAGAAGCTTTCTTTTCTTTTTCCTCTGTGCTTCACCCCTTCTCTGCTATGCTTGTACATACTTTATGCTCATACAGTTTCCAAGCTGACTCTTCTTTGTATATTGCATAGGAAAAAGTTTCAAATGGTCCAAATTCTATTCCCATTGAATTTTCCAGCTTTTTATTCTTTTAAACATCAGTTGAGAATGGAACTTGACCCTTGATAAGTACTGAGATAATGTGAATGAGTAATACATTATACAGCCTGAACAGTTGAACACCATAATTTTATGGGGAAGGCTCAGTATTCTGGATTAAAAGATGTTAGGGAACCAGACTAAAAACTGAGTATAAAATAATAATATCATTTCAGATGATATGCAGTTACTTTCAAACAACACAGGGAACTCAGAGACTGTTTTCTGGATTGATTAATTCCAATGTACCCAATTTCTACATTTCTGAAGCTGCTTATTAGGTTTCCAGTGTTACATCTTTGTAACAGCTTCCACCAAACAAGATCCTGTTTCTAAATTTAGAGTATCTGTTGTCCAAGTGGCAAACTTGATTGCTGTAATGAGTGCCCAGTCCTCTCTAAGTTTGCATGGTTTTCATTGTGCCAGTTACATGTTTGAACTTTAAGGGCAGCACCATGTATGTCATCCTAGTTTCTGTAGAAAACATCCAGTCATGTACTGCAAACTTTGTTAACCTGCTAGTTCTCGAATAAAAATACACAAAATGCTTTGAAATAGAAATAAAAATAAACATCTATTTTATGGAAAGAGTTGTAACAGTACTCTTCACTTAGGCTTCTGTGCCCTTTGCTATCTGTCTGTATAGAAAACCTATGATGAAATATTTTATTTTTAAATTAGGGAAAGGACATGATTATTTGGCTTTCAGATAGTTGCGATGCTGAAATTATGATTATTTTGAGAACTTTGTATATATATAGAAATTGAATGTAGTACTTTCTATTTCTATTTCACTACTGTTAGCAGTGCCCTCCCAATGCTATCAGAGGCAGTAGCTTAAACAGGAAAACATAAAAGCAAAGATATAAATTCACAAGCCATTGGGAGAACTCTCTTTTAAATTTATTTCAAATGTTTTAGGTGTAAAGTAAGTATTTCAGCCATCTGTTGAAATGTCAAGATTCATTTTATTTGCTTAAAATGGTATAATTAACTTTATTTCTCAAATTAATTACTACTGGCTCCACTACCTGTCCTAGAAGAAATCAGTGATTTATTTATTTGTTAAAAATTAGATAGCATAGGCCATCGAGCTCTAACACACAGCTTTTAATGAGGATTTTAATGTGACTATTGCTCATATGAATGCATCTCTTCAGTATGAGGTTATATTTGGACTCACCATTTTTTTGTTTGTTTTTTCTTCTGTCCTTTCTCTCCTGGTACCATTTTCTTACAGAGATCAGAATATTCTGGATCCTACATTGGAATATGTTAAGGTAAGGTACTGTTTCTTACCCTCAAAATATTTTATTTGGTATATATCCAGCACTGACAGAGCATTTCCAGTCATTTGTCAGTAAATAGGGCAGCTGTCTATCTTTTGGTACAGAGAAACAAATTATACATGTCAGGCTGTTTTCTTAAAGCTTCAGTGAAATGCTTGTGGGCATTGTACCTTGGGTGTAGGTTGCATTTTTATACTGGGGCTTCTTTACAGTTACATGGTGACTGTTTAAATTCTTGCTTTTGTTAGCAGATTAAAAGAAGCTGTATTTTTTGTTTATGGACTTCCGGGGAAGTAAAGAATCACGTCTGAAAATATAATAAAAATGTCAAATTTAGGTTTACACTTTTAGTATTATACTTACTAAAATTACAGTTAAAAATTCACTTCTGGTCCAAAAAAGTAATTGGAATACTGGAAAAGTTGTGAGTTCTGCTCTCCTGTTGTGAGATCTCCTGTATATGATCAGTGTGAGTATTTTGTTAAGAGTAAATAAAAAGTACCCTGGAACATTCATAAATTATATTCAAAACTCAATCCCAGACTGGCAACAGAGAGACTTTGGAGGAAGCCCTAGGGACGTTATTATTGGGAGTCTCTTGTAATGCTGTAATTTTTACTGAATTAGTACTTTTCAACATGTTTTGTTTAAGTGAATATTATTCCTCAGAACCTTGCAAAAATCTTGCTGATATTTTATGTGTTTCAACAATGGGCTTCTCTAATTGTTGGGCTTTGTTCCCTGCCTTTTCTGTTTCCTGAGAAGTGTCAGATAAACACAGGTTATCCTTAACATAGGATATTTCTACAGCTATTAATGTGGTTAGCCTGAATTTCTCAGACACCTGAATTTCTGCTACAGGTTAGAAGTTCAGGTGAGGAGGAGACTGAGGAGAACCAGTTCAATGGCGTTTTGCTGCTAGAATTCCCCCTGTGGATGCTCACAGTTGAAGGAAGTTAAGAGGTGCCCAGGTTAGGGTTCAGGCTGACTGAAGAAGTAAACTAGGAGATTGTAATGCAGTGTTGAGAGGGGATTGTCAGAGGAAAGTAATTGTCTGAAAGTGTGGCAGAGTCCTTTGCTGCACTTTCTGTCTAGGGTTGGGGTAGATGTAGGAATTAAGGTTTTGTGGAAGGGAAGGGGAAGAGCAGAATGCAAAGATCCCTGGAAAAGTGGCTGCCACAGGACTCTGAGAACAGCTGCTGGATTTCTGCTCTAACAGGTAGTTAGTTCAGTGTTGTGAGGTCCCTGGCCTCAATCCCAGCCTAAAGCTGGGATGTGGTGAAGTAGAGAAGAGAAGGCCAAAAGACTTCTCAGGAGGGGATGCCAGAGGCAACAAAGTCGCGGACATGTTAATTGCTGTATTTAATTTACTGTGTGTCTTGCACTGTGCTGTACCGAGTATGCTGCTAGAGTTTTAATAATGTGACTAAGTAGAAGGCAGAGGTATCATGTGCCAATTCATCAATATGTGTGTCTTGTCTTGTTGCAGCAAGTTCTGTATTATAAATGTGGTTTCTCATCTTTTCTAGTAGAAGCTTGTCTTGGACTCTTCTCAATAGTAGTGGTGCTAAGCTTAGTTATTAAAACTTTGGTGTTGAGGAGGAAAGCCTGGGGAAAAGAGACTTAAGAGGAAGAATACAAGGGTTACCAATGCCTTCTCTTCTCCTTCCTTCTTCAGTTTTTCCTGTCTATATCCCTACCTTTAGTGAACTGTGAGTTTGGACCCTAGTTTAGTGGTATTATAACAGGAATTCTAGACAAGAAATCTCAAACTACAACTTTGAAAAATATGCAGAAACTGCTTTCTAATAATTATAACTCCCCAAAACATTTTTTGTCTGTAAAAGTCTGTGTTGCTAACAAAACTGATTCCAGAAATGTGTTATTACACAGAAATCAATCAATCATAAATAAAGGCAGTCTCTCATCAGTACTTTGTTTATCAGTTAACTCTAACTGTAAAGTTGTGGGTGAATTCATACCAACAGGATCTTGGATCCCTTTGTTGGCTTCAGTTTTATCAAGTATGTGTTCATTGTCTTACCCTATGGTAACTATTATATTAATGTTTATAAGTTTTCCAGATCCTCGAATACATTATGGTGGCAGTGTTAAGTCAGGTATAAAATGCAGAACACTAACCTTCTGAAGCTGAAAAAACAGACTTCTGTAGCATGTTTATACCACCATTGCCATTTGTACAAGTCTCTTTGGTATATAATCTGTACATACGTAGTTTGAACTAGCAGGTAGGCTTTGACAGATGTTGCTTCAGTGGGAAAAAAAACAACCTTTAAATGGAAAAGAGTAAGAGAAGAGGGAGAAAACAACAAGAGCACTTTTGGGAATTGTATTTTGCTGATTCACAATACGAAAGTTCTGAATGAGAGATTTATATTTCTGGTGCACAGGAAAATATAGTTAATATTGTCTATCAACAGAGAAGCATTGATTTACTGATTGAAAACACATATAAACTTGAGCATGAAGCATATGTGGTGTATGACTTACATAAAAACTAACACTGGAACTGATTGTATGTTGTAATTGTAAAGTCTTGATACTGGTTCTTGTTTCTCTCATGTTACTCTTCAGGCTGTAAAGAGAAGAGTGACTTCGGATTAATTTGCCTTGAAAGAATTGCATTATCTTGAAAGTAATGCATGGCACAAATTTGTGTTAGGGTAATTTGGCTTCTGGCAATTCTACCCAAAAGTTACAGTGGTAACAGAGCAAATGGTACTGTGTCAGGGCCCTGAGGGCACTAATTGTTCTCGAGTGTCCTGGCCAGCCTCACTTGGGACCTCCACCCACACCCACTGAGCAAGGGCTGCATCACGATGGGGCCTTCAGGCCCCTCCTGAGTTGCTCAGTGGGTGCACCTGCCCCTAGTCCTGTTTCCCAAGTGCTGTGTGGGAAGCTCGGGACAGACTTTGTACCTGGCCTGTTACCTCTCTGGCCTGAGGCTCTCCGGAATGTGACCTCCTGTTGGTGTGATCACCCTGCTCACCTTGGTTGCATCTGGGTGCTGTGGGACTGCACCTTGTTGTGAGTACCTTGCCCACCCTGTGCTCCCAGGTCGCCGTCCCGTAGGGAGCAGCCCCACTCCTGTTGCTCCCTGACACACTCATTGTAGGTGGCTGTTTTGAAAGATTCAGATAGGTGCCTTTCTCATAACTGTTCCGCTTTTCAGGCTGCATAGTCATACCTATTGTCCTTCAAGACAAGCAGCTAGTTTTAAACTAGCTAGATTTAAAAAGTAATTTTACAAAAAGGCCTGGGCACAGAGCTGACCATGCAGCTTCACAGTTGCAGATCAACACTGTTTCTGCAGTGGTGCAAGCATGCTACTGGAGTTTCCTGTGAGTCCCGTAAGAAAGGTAATTAATACTTGTTTAGAATGTGCTGCTGCTGGAGAGTGATCAGCATCTCTTCAGAACTGGACAGTGCTGTAAATAGAACGTGGAGAATTCATATGGGCTTGAGGAAGAGTAACACGGTTCAGTGTGCTGGTTTTGGTTGTGTGCTCGTTCACAGTGAGAACAACAACATGATGTCTGTTGTGGCCATAGTGACTACAAACAGACTGATGGTAAACTTTGAAGCTGAGTGTAGCAATTTGCTTTTTAACAAACCTTTCCTTGCTGAAATCTGGTCACTGAAAATAATATTCAGAAGGAACAGAGGAAAGGCAAAATAAATTGGTTTTTTCTGTTGTTTTATTCTGCTCAAAATACAAGACAGAAAACACTGATTATAGAATTAATCTTTTTTTTTTCTTTTAAGAGAATGTTCTCTATAGATGAACCAATAGATAGACTGTGGTTTCTAATTCTTTAATCTAAATCACATCTCTCACAAGTTGCAGTTTACTACCTCTTGAATATTGATGTATTAGTTCATTCAGTATATAAAGAGAGCTAATTATGCAAAAGCAAGTTCTAAGAGGGGGAAAAAATGTACTGATTTGCTGAAGTCTGAGTATACTGGAGTGTCCATATGGCTTCAACTCTTCCTTTGTATTCACAGTGCTGCTGAAACCATGGTCACAGTTAAATGGCTCTTTCAAAAAAAAACCTTTTATGGTAGAAGTGAAAACAGGCCAGACTGCTTTGAGTCAGGCTGCTGCCCAAGTCATGAAAGAGATTCAGGGACACAATAGCACGTTGTACATTCTGTGAGATTTTTACAAGTTTTATGAACCAAATAATAGATCCATTGGTAGTCTCTGCAGGTTCTTCCCACACCCTGAGTCCGCACATCCACGGAACAGATTCCTGCAGCAGGGGAGAAAGAATCAAGTGCTGGCAGATTTGAGTGTGTCAGAGAACTTTTTGTGAGTCATTTTGATGAAATTCTTGTGAACTAAAGATAGCTTACTGTCCCATTCCTATTCACTATAAATACTTAAGGATCTTTTCATAGAAATCTGTGCTGTAATTACTGAGGCTATATCAGGGTGAAAAGGAAAAAAAAAAAGAGATGTCTCTCCTCCTTTCATGGAAGCCTTTCGAGCATTTCCTGTGGAAATAGTGCTTAATAATTACAGAAATACATATCAGCAGTGAGTTGATAAATATTACTGTGGCCTGAAGTTTTGGAGTTGTATTTTATTCCATTAGTGGAAAAATTGCAAAATTTATGACTGATTGTCTGCTCAGCATGATCATGAGGGAAGTTTATATTTAGATTCAGACTTGAAAAAACTGTTGCTTGTTTAAGGAAGTTACAGCTACAGAAAAGAGTTTCTTGTGAAGTTCTGCTGAAGGATTCTTTCGTCTCAGCCCCACAGTGTTAATTTTTCTCCCTATTTTTACTCTTCCTTGATTTTGTTAGAAAGCAAACTGTCATAGAAATTACTGTCATTCATCATAGCTTTGGTTAGTGCAACTGAAAATAAAATTTTGATGACATTCCAGTGTGTTGATCCTTATCTATAGCTTTGCAAGATGGGACAATATTTTGTGGGTTTAATTCAACTTCAGGGAACTTAGGTTATGAGATTTATTGATGCATGGTTTGTATAGTTAATTGCACAAATTCATAATATTGTGGATGCCAATCCAATATAGGTGTGGGTGTTTGACTCTCACCATTCTATTGGCTGAAGATGCTCTGGTAAGAGGGTGATCAAAAGTAAAGTTTGTGTGTGTGTATGTATGTTTAGGAAAGTTTAGAAAAAAATCTGTGCTGGCATGACAAGTAGCCACAGTTTGGGAAACAGTTTTTCCTGATGACAGTGAAATTTCCTTGCAAGCAGCCTTTTTTAGACATGGAAATATATAAGAGAAATCCCCACCTCACTGGAAAACTTGCCAACTCCAGTGTATTCCTGTTCATGCTGTGTATCACACTCCTGCAGAGACTTGCCTGTTGGGAAGCGAGCTGGAACTTGTGAGCAGAAAGTTTGTTGGGTTTCTACATTGTCCGACAGCATTAAGTATCAGAGCTGGGAGGAATGCCTGACATTAAGGCACCACATGATCAGGAGGTTCTTTCTGAGTCTGTAGGGTGGTTTGAGGACTTCTTTTCCACACTTTTTGCAACTGCAGCAAGGGCAACAGTATCACAGAAGCTGGAATTATCCGATGGAATGTGTTTTGTTGAGGAGAAAAGGAGTATGCCCATGTGGCCGACTTGGACTTTACACATCTCTGTCATTATGGACTTGTCCCAACTCAGAGATCATCAGTGATGTCAGTAAGGCTTCAGACAGAGATATTTCCTTTATATATATATATATATTTCTCTACTTAGCAGGAACAGAAGTTTCACAAACATCATTCCGCAGGAGTTGCTTCTTGCATGTAAGCTGTGTAGTTCTGATTACACAGATTAGATTCTGTTAGAGCCAATCCAGTGTTAATGCATGTAGTTATCGATCTCAATGAAAACCTTCGATTTGATTCTTGACGGGTGGTTGCTGGTTGTGCACTGCCCTCTGCTGGAAAAGAAACACTTGACTGGATATTTTTAATCAAGCCATGGTTATTTAAATCACGTTTCATAATAATTTCTTTGTAACTCTTGTAGGAGCCTGACTGTTGGAAGTTGGTTGCTTTTTTCTCAAGTGGCACAGAATGGGGGGGAATTTTTCCACTCCTCCCTGTCATTAAGTTATAGAAGTAGTCCTAAAGGGAACTTGAGGGTTTGTTTGGGGTTTTTTTTGTCAGGGTGTCACTGAGATTGTTAGAATAGATGTTCTGATTTTTGCAAAAAGAAAAAGCGGAAGAGATTCCCTATCATCCCAAAATAATCTGCTCTACCTCCCAAACTAGATTAGTCATATGATCTTTTAATTGATATTGTGGGAAAATTTTTCCTAAATTGTGGTATTTCGCGCCTAGAGATTTGGTTTTGGGCGCTCTTGGTTTTATGTTGTTGGTTGGTTTGTGGGGGGAAGGTTGTTGGGGTTTTTTTGTTTTGTCCATCTGTCTTCTATTCACAACCTATATTCAATTTTCTAGTGGGATAAGTTTGGGCTGTTGCAATAAGTTGGACAAAGCATCTTGTCTTTTAGTCCTGTTCTGGTGTTAGCAAAATTTCAGGTAGTAGAATTTTTTTTTCAGCCTTGTTTCTAGACTTGTTTCTTACAATGTCTGTCCTTTCTCTACTCAAAAAGGGCAACTATTTCTTTAAGTATGTATGATAATTATTCCTAAAAGCTTTCATCAGCCCAGGAAAAAATAAAAAAAGTACTTAAGGAGTTACATATGTAGTTGAAATGCAGCAGCTCTCAAGTATTTAATTCCCCTGAAATCATAGTGAGAATCTTCCTCTGTTCATTTGAAGTTAAAGAAAACTTACCCTATTTGATACAATGTTGTTACTCATCATTAGTGATGGAATATAACACCACTAGTTAGTTTCAGTATTTTCTCATGTTGAATTTTGTTTGACCAACAGGCTGGTCTCTGAAAATAAGGTTGAGTCAGCAGTCCTGTAATCTTTTGGCTGCAAAGTGATGAATAAAATGTAAGCTGGTGTTTGCAGTAAATTATGCAGGAAGTATGATTCTACAGCTCTGCCAGACAATGCACTTTCAGTCTACTGTCCTAGTTCATGTTTCCCTAGAAGAGAAATCCCAAGTTAGCCTGTTCCTGTTTGGAGCTTTTCGTTCTTTCCCAGCCCCCAGTTCCTGAATGGCCTGATTAGCTCTAAGATCTGGGTTTTTCTGTGGTTGGTGGGGATTGTGGGTTTTTTGGTTGGTTGAGGTTTTTGGGTTTTGTGGGTCAGGGGCAAGGGGAGTTAAGAGTAGTGTGAAGAGGAATTTTTTTTCTTTGTGAATGATAATCCTTAAATGAATTGAGCCAAGTGGATAGTGGCTTTCTAATTATTCTGGCCTTCCTTGCAAAGTCTTTTAGCAGTGCATTCCCCTCTCCTGATGCTGAAATGGAGTTTGGGGTATTTTGCTTATGGGAGCATCTTCTGTAATGCTGAGGATGCTTTGGTAAGTATAAAATGCAGATACCTCTTAGAGGAGTAAGCATTCTATCTTTGCATGTTAATGGTTAATCTTACATGTTATCCTACCATGGATTTGACTCAGTTAATGTCTGTATTCTGCTTCTTCTGTTATTACTCATTAACTCTCAAATGATGTCTGGTCTGGAGTCCTCAAATGCCACTACATGCACTGAGCTTTGAGTTGAAAATGATAAAATTACTTTAATTTAATTTCCTTGGAACTAATAGTAATACTAGTGGCAGCTACTTAATTGACCTTTCCAATACTTTTGTTAGAGGATCAGTAACTACTGTCAGTCTTATTTACAGATGAGAAACATAAGGTGGAAAGGTCTGAATCTGAAACAGGGGCTAGAAGTCTTGGGGTACAAAAATCAGGTCTTACTTTATCTCTGGTGATCTTCTGAAACTTGGATTTAAATGAATTAGCTGTTTTCTCCAAAATATTAATCGCAGTGGTTCTCAAATGCTGAGTTATCACAGAATCACAGAATGGTTTGGGTTGGCAGGGACCTCAAAAGATATCTAGTTACAATCCCCTGCCTTGTGCAGGGGCACCTGTCCTTAGACCAGGTTTCTCAGGGCCCCATCCAACCTGGCCTTTTGATAATACACCCAAGTCAAAATGTCCGTGTCAGTGAAAGCAAATATAGGTACATGGTGATGTGCACTTACTTTTCAAAGAAAGAAAAAAAAAAAAGGGGGGGACTGGGTTTTTTTTAGTTTTCATAGTTTGGACTAATAGCAAAAGTTTAGTTTCATTAGATTGGACTAAAACAAAAGCTGTCAGGGACATGAAAATGTTTATGTTTAACTCCATGCAACACCTTACTGTTGATCTTTCACTGTCTATAAGCACATGAGCCACAAGGGGGAGTATGTAATGTGTGGAGAGCAGATGATGATGATGATTTTTATTATTAAGCATTTTGGGTACTCTTACTGATAAAGCCTAGGGAAGTAAAGCTCCTGATCTCTCAGAGCTGTGTTTACAGGTAATAATTAGAATAAGACTGGTGCATTGTGTGTGTGTCTGTCTTGCCTCTTTTTGGAGACATGCTGACATACAGTTTAGCCTGTGGAGAGGACAGCAGAAGGAGCATTTGGACATTTCACTTGGGATGTCGTCTGCTGATACGTGCTGTCAAAGGAGCAGGTTGGCCTGACATTTTTGTGTCGGATAGTTATAGAAAATAAGCATTTACACAAATAATGGAGTATAATGTTGTGTTGGCTGTCTAGAATACCTAGAGGTCATTTGCCTCCGTGTCCTCAAATCCTTTTGTTAGTAAAATGTTGAAAGGGTGGTAAAGACTTTTGAAAAGCCAAGCTCTGACAGAGACCAAGTGACTTGTAAATTTTCTTTTTGAGTGCTACACATCCAAGATACACATCCTTTGTATTAAAGGAAAGTATTTTAGTGTATTCAGTTTTAGATAATTAGCTGATATTTTAAAGGCATCCACTTACCCTGGTGATGTAACTTTTTTTTTTTTATCTTTCCGTTATATTTAGAACTGGTTTAAATCTCACACAAACAAGCACTTTGTTTTGACAGGACTGAGGAGACTTTCAAAAACAGAAGTCTAAAGTTAACAAATGTCTTAATGCCTTATTTTTATGCGCAAGACAGCTCTGATATGCTGACCAGCAAAGCTAGTTAGACTAATGACAGCTAAGTTAGCAGGAAAGAGAAGAAGGTATTAGCCATAAACTGTGAACTAATTCTGAAAGAAAAGGAAATTCATGCCTTTTCATAATTTCCCCCCCCCCCCCCCAATTCAGGGAGCAAATTGAAGGAAAAATAGGTGACCCATTACAAAATCATGTCATGTTTGTATGTGGGTTGGCAGACAGTAGGTGGAGCTCAAGAATATGTACGTTAGTTTTCAGTGGGATTGATAAAACCTGCTGGTGGATTCATAATAGGAAGGGGTCTAATAAGAAAGCCAGACCTACTGCCAGATGACTTTGAAAAAATTTGATCTTTTATAACTAAAACATATACATCTTCAAGGTATTTGGTTGTCTTAAAGTGCAAATTAGGACCTAGTAGGAAGCTCATAAGCAGGTTGGGCATTTATTTCTTGTACCTGCCAACCTGAGTTTTCATATGAGGCAGATTTTCAAAGAGATTTATTCAAGCAGAAGTGTAAACTAAATAGATGCAAATTCTGTTTTCTCACTATTCCTGTACAACTGCAGCACATTTCTGAGACTGCCTCACGGAACCATGATAGAAAGGAGGAAGAAATTATGTTGACCTCTCCCATGCCACACCTCACAATGCAAACAAGGGTAATTACAGCTGCAGCTCTGTCTGTTGATTTATGATCAGAGGCTGCACCAACAACAGCACGCAGGAAGTGAGGTTATCCAAGAGAACGTGAAAGAGTCAGTTCTGTTAAAAATTGAGACAGGAATAGTAGGACATGAGCTGGGACCTGGGACTTTATGTGCCTGTAGACATTTGAGTTAGGAACAGGTAAAAGTAAGTTTTCTTGACAGTGTTGTCCTCCCCTCTCTTCCACTTACTGTACACTTTAACAAGTGTTCAGATGTAAAGTTGGGTGCTACCTGTATTTGGAGGCATCACTCCCCAGAGCTTTGTTAGAGGCAATGTGCCACACCTGAAGGACTTACTGCTAAAACTAACTGGAAGTGGGCATTGCGAAGATGTTGTTTGCATGGGCGAATTATTTATCAGTTTTCCCCTGTTTCCTGACCTTTTCTTACATTAAAAAGAATAAATAACTAGTTACGGCAAAAACTCTTATGTATTAAATGAAAAATGTTTCAACTGGAGATTTAAGTTCTTTGATTTTCTTTGGGTTTTTTCTTTCAGATTTTATTCCTGTTGTACTTTACTCCAACCCCAGAGTTGCCATTTTGTAGCCATAGGCCCTCAGACCATAGCTGGATCGTGCCCTGTGTAATGGGGACACGTCCGTGTTCATGTGACGTCACTCGTTCAGCAGCAGTGCTTGGGGCCGGCTCTGGGCTGTATCTAATCAGATTTGTGCTCTTGACCCTTGTACAGTACACCGTGCCTCCTTTCATTTACAGCTGGCTTCCTGCCTGGATTGTTTACTTCCAGTTAGCGCAGTGAAATCTAAAGCATTACGTGTATTTCACTGAATATTGTTAGGCTGATTTGAATGCTTAAATGAATAGAGCAGTGCAAAGCAAAGAAGGAAGCCAACAATTCCCTCATCTAATTTAGTCTGAAATTGCTTCTCTTTCTCTAATACGAAATCACAAATCATAATAATTTTGTGTGTGAATTCTAAGCACTTCCATGAGCCTGACTGGTGTTTGGTTCAAAACAATGGCTTGTAGCTCTGGAGACTGTTGTGATAACTTCAGACAGCTTGGGAGTTTTCAAGCATTTATATTTTTATGGAATGTGGTTGCTTTACTTGAGCCACTTAAAACCTTGAAGCTGCATAATTTTTTTTTCCTCTTTTTTTTTTTTTTTTTGTGATGAGAGAAAAAGAAATTGACCTCTACTAAAGAAATTATCCCTACGTTTTTTCTTGTTTGACCTGTACAATTAAAGCAGCCTAAGAAGATCCCCCCTGAGCAGGTTCACACTGTCCTGCACGAACACCTCAAACTCCTGCATATGCAATGTGCTCTGAGTGAGCTGGACACAGTTTAGGTGTGTCAAGGGAGCACTGGGTAAGTGTAATTTAAACTAGACCATGCAAAAATCCTAAATAACTTTAGAGGCTTTGTAATAACAGGTGGGGTTAGCAGAGGCTCCTTAATTTCTCTTCCTAATGGGCTATTAGGAACTCAACACAGGACATATGTTCAAGTGAACTCATGTGGCCATGGATTCTATGAACTTAAAAATCTTTTCTTATTAAGCTTAGTTATCAAATTTATCAAAAATAATCCAGCCAGCCATCCACAGAAACAGATGAAGGGATTATAAGATATTTTAAGATTCTAGGAAGAACTTTTGAAAACAAAGAAATAAAGCTTATGGCTGACCTTTTGGTGCTGGAGAGCATATGAAATACGTCAATAGATGTCTTAGCAAAAGGATTGTATTTGATGTTTCTAAGGTAAAAGAAACGGGTTTATTTCTCACATGAGGAGTCCAAAGAAGTCCAAAGAACCCAAAGTACCAGCAAAAAAATTGAAGGGCAGAAGAGTGAAAATGTGACTAAGCTATCCTTTGTTTCTCTGAGGCAGTATTTAAAAATGTAAATCTTACCTATGTATGAAGCATAATTTGGAGCAGCCTGAAGGTTGTCCTCAGTCATGCTGGCTGAAAACAGCTCCATGATAGCCATCAGTGCAGGAAATGCCATAGTACCACCCAGAGGTTTCTCACATACTCTTTGAGATTCCTTCCAGTAATGTTAATTTTCATAGTGCTATATCATAGTGTCTTGCAATGGTTGTCATCCATTCATTGAGCTATCTAGGCAGAAGTCATACTAACCTTTAATAAAAAGAAAAATCCCATTAGTTTAATGTAAAAAAAAAATTTAATTTACCATTTAAATAAAGTATCCTTTTTCCTATCAGTTATACTGTTGATAAAAAGCATCAGCAGCTGATGTATGAAATTGTACAGTATTCATTTTTAAGGTTCATTAATTCTGGCATTCTCTCAACATACATAATTTTTGATTCTTCATTACAGACAGGAAATAAGGAAGTGGCAGTTACCATTTGTATTAGACCTGCCAGTCCAATCCTCCTTTTCTTGAAAAACTGGGGCTTTTATTCTTGATGATGGATGAGAACCTTTGTTTAAATTTCAGTGTAGGTTTACACATTGATAAGTCATAGTATTCCTGTCCTTTTTTTTTTTTTCCCCAACCCCATAAAGAACTCTTTTATGGAACTTCTAGTTACTTTCAGAGCAGAAGTGGTCCACCTTATTTTGCACTGCTAAATCGGTTGTTTCTGCTGCCAAAATAGCTAAGTCATCCTAACAGCCCTTCTTGTCACTTAGTGTACTTTGAGTTGCTTGTCTTGATAGCTTCTGTTCATGGTATTGCATGTGAAACCTTAGTGTGTGATACTGTCTTGCCAGCATTATAAAGCAAAAACACCTTGGCTGATGCAAGGTATCATCCCTCCTCCCTGCCCCTCCAGTTTTAAAATTGGATGAGAACTTTTGATTAATAGTCTTTAAAAATACAGTCCTTGATGAGATGTCCTGCCACAGTGCCAGAAAATTTCAGTCAAGAAACAAGAATCACAGTTGAGGCTTTGGGGTTTGAAGTCTTGCAGGGTATCTTTTAATCTTCTCTTCTCTGGCTACCTGCTGAAGCAATCCTATGGAGCTCCTCAAAGTGGAAAAAGAACTCAAATTAAAATATGCTGCAGCACAGTGCAAAGAGAAAAGGAGGGTACTTTCATATATTATCTACTCATTCATTGTTTGAGTTTTTCATGAAGTAGTCTACAGCAGGACTTCATCTTCATAGTATTTTCAGCTTCTTCTCTGGCCAATCTTACATCCTTTTTGTTGCCAGGTTTATTACTTTAAAGTCCATTTAATGTTCTGTTCTTTTATTTCTACCCTGTTTTCCTTTTCTCAGAGGAGTCTCTGGCACAGCATCTCCTACACATGGCCAAGTAGTCTGGCTATCTTTATGAACATTCTGGGTTTGGTGCTTAACTTGGTGGTAGGTACCTGCAAACCTTAGGTGGTCAGATAGGTAAGGGAACTTAGCACATCACACTTCCATTTCCTTGTTATCAACACTGAGGTTTCCTCTTCTTTTCAGATAGGCACTCCATCTCATTTTCCTTGAAAGTCAGTGCACATTTTATGTCTTTTCTTAGTGCTGCTGCTTGGTTTGTGTACCAGTTCCTGTTGCTGAATGCAGGCACTGAGGGCACTTCCCATTGTTCAGTCAGTGTGGGAAAGAAGTACTCTGTAATTAGGTGAGAGGTACCTTGCAAGTAATACCTGAGGACATCAATAAGCATTTAATATATGTGTCCTACTAATTATGTAATGTATTTGTTGCTGATGAAAAAGACAAGTAACTATTCATTTTAACTGCTCCTTGGCATTAATTTATTCCTAATCCAAGATAGAAAATATCTGTGACTTCTATATTTTTTAGGTACCACCCAAGTAATAATTGATTGATCTCTTCAAAGTTTGTCATTCTTAAGTGTTACAGGCTTTCTTGTACTGCTCAATCCAGTCCATCTGGTTTTCTTTCACCAGATCTGTTAACTAGGCTGCTATGGAGGCAATGTCTTGTCTCTTACAGTTATTATAATTACCCAAGTTGTTTGCCTTTTTTTGCCCTGGTTCTTGAGAGGGCCTTGAGGTATGTCAGACAGATTCTTTGCTGAGGAGCAGTCTGCTGACTGGTCAGTAAGCTATGGACTGTGCTGTCCAAGAGAATGGAATCACAGGCATAAATAAAACTGCTGCTTTTTATTTTGTTGTAGTGCTTACTTTTACTTTGCCAAGTCAGACATGTTCATTAATTCAGTTCTTTCTTTCTCAAGCGATTTGCACAGTCCCATGGGACTATCACCAAGATAAAGCTGGTCACAGAGAGTTTTAAATGCTGAAGGTACCTTGGTTGCAACACTGACAATGTTTACAGGGTTGGTTTCTTGCTGTTTTTTCCAAGGACTGTCTGCCAGAAGCTTCCTAATTAAAAATAAACATATTTATCATTTTCCTTGGTTACCAAAGCTCAATTCCTAGTTGTCAAACAGTAATCAACTCCTTTTCCTTTTTTTTTTTTTTCTTTTATGTGTGTATAATTGATGATGCAGGCATAGATGTTGCATGATTGAACTGGAGCAACTGATTAAGCCTTTATCAGCACAGGGAGACAGGTATTGTAACTCATCAGGAAGAGAAGTTTGCCTTGTGCTGATGGCTTAAACACATCTCTGAGCCGGGGGATACCAAGACAGAGGAGCTAGGATTTCACTGGTGAGTGAAACAGATCACATGAGGATTCTGGCACTCTGTATATGGCATGCTGGAAGCCAGCGTGCCAGCGGTCACTGAATTGATGGTATCAGCTTCAGCTGTGGAAAGTGTCCCGGGCTGATATGTGAGTAGGGGGGTGTAGCAGCTCTGGTAGGCAGTGATGATACTGAATAGCTTGCTGAACCTCAGAGCACTGCTAGTAGTGACTGTTCGTCTTCAGTCGTGAGGAACCACAAACAGCAGAACTGAAAATGCCGAAGGATTATAATGTTTTTCAAATGCTGATAGCAGCACTTTGCTGCTTTTATCATCGTAAGTCTATTATCAGAGTCAAGGTAGGTGCTCTTTTTCAACTACAGTGTGCTAGTCAGTAATGCTTTCAGCTTTTTTTTAGAAGTGTTTGTTTTTATACTATGGTACAGAGTGTTTCTCTTCTAAAGAACACCTTTAGAATTCACTATTGTCTCAGAGAGAAATTTAAACAACTTGCAGTTTTATGAGCCTGAGGCTGGCTGTCTTTATATTTAGGGACTAAGTAAAAATGCTTAAATGCTTAAAAAGGTTTGGGACTTGCTGAGGAGAATTTTAGAAAATTTTCAAGTTTTCAGAATTTAACTGATCAGACCATTTGGTTCCCTAACTTTTTCCACCTATTTAAGGAAAACACAGGCAATTGTGCTCAGGAGCACAAGTGTTTTTTAAATGCTTCAGACAATTTTGGATTTGTTCTTATATTTTAGATTTTTTTTTTAATTGCAACATACTCCTTGAATGGTTTGGGTTGGAAGGAATCTTTAAAGGTCATCTAGTCCAACCCTCCTGCCATGGGCAGGGACATAATTTACTTTATGCAAAAATGCTCTATATGCACTATAAGCAGAGGAAAAGCCTTCATAATCATTTTGAGTCACACTTACAGAAGTGTCTAAGCAACTGGGGAATTGTAGTCATGTGGGGCATCTAACTACTTTTGAGGATCTGTGAGTTACACTTCAGCTTTTAAATCTTTTTACTTAAGATTTACATGTGAATTGTTCTTTGATTAACACTGTGGAGAACTTGCAATGAGGAAGGATGTGGTTGCTGTTGTCTTGCCTTTTGGCTTTCAAACTTTGATAGAGGCAGTTAAAAGTTGGGAACAGCTTCCCCCTTCTCTCACCTTCAGTGATTTAGCCCTGTAACTGTCTGTTTCTGAAAGTGGGGTATAGGGCTCAGTCTTTTGGACACACAGAAAAAGGGATTCTGATCAGATTGACTTCTTCTGACCGGGACAGGTGTCAGCAATTATCATCACAATAGAGTGCAAAAGATGCTCAATTGTGCTGTAATTAATTTTTGTTCTTGTTTTAAAGCTTAGTTCTTCGGTTCTATAACTTTTTAAATGCCATTAGGGTTTATTGTTGGCTGTCAGAACAGTTAGAAAACTTGTTCTTGACCATGCATATACCCTTTGTTTAACTTGGCATGAATTTCTAAGACCAAAATAACGGTGGTGTTGTCATGGCAACTTTCCATTTAGTCTAATCCATATAGTCTCTAGAGAAACTGAAACATTAATAGTGTTTGCTGTATGGAGGGTAAAAAATAAAACCTTTTATGTAGAAACAAATTACAGTTGGGATCTTTCAAAAATAAGGCTCTATTTAAAGAGATTTGTAGCATTTAAAATAGATTTGAATGCATGTGTTCCAGTATGCAGATTTAGCATTAGTTAAATCTGATGAACTGCTATTTTAAGAAGTTTGGATGGTAGGGATCTGGGGTGCATTTGCTGAAGAGAAAATGGCTGTAGGTATAGAAACAGCCGGTGGTCAAATCAAGTAAGGTCTGAACCTTGGGGCCCAATGGTATGGATTCTGTGAAATGCCAAAGGGCCTAGGATAGTATGAACAATAAGATGGTATGAAATGAAGTCATCAGGTTTCTAATTATTATTATTATTATTATTTAATTTTTAAAAAAACTTCAAGCAAAATCAGTTTGTGTAATTAGATGAAGTTGGTTCTTGGTTTTAATAGTAAGTACAAGTGTAATGAAATACCAAATTGATCCATAAATAAGCATGCTGAAGTTCTCAACTACCCCTGAGAGATTCAGGTTTTTTCTGCATTGAGATATATTCGTTGTGTTATCCAATTTAGTTGAAAACAGTATGTCACCAAGCTCAGAGATGCCTTGTTGTGTCCCACCAAACCTCAGAAAGCAGTACAGCACTTGAGCACTCACATTCTGCGGCACTTAATTTTAGTGTGTGAAATTGGGATCTCAACAGCAGATGTTGGGTTTATTTTCCCATGCATTAATAGAAAATATAATGATCAGTGCAGAACATCTGAGCTTGGATCAACTCTTCAGTCATGATGTGTCAGTACTTTTCATGATGTCAATTGGTTTTTATAGCTGTTTACTGTTAAGGTCAGCTTTTACATTGAAGGAAATAGAGAAACTTCAAGGCAAGGGGGGTCCTGTTTGTGCTTAAAAAAGAAGAAAGTGAAGAGAAAATACTCAATAGTGACTTGTGCCACTTCCAAGCCAAAATATTTTTCTTTAAATTTGCATTTTTTGGGAAGAGATGAAGTAGGTTAAGACTAAATCAGTGATAAATGGTGACTTAAAAAATGCAGAGGTCTGAATTAATGAAATCAACTTTGCCACAAGACAGGGTTTTTTTAGTACTAATCAGTATGGTTGTCATGATCAGAAGGGGAAGGGCCTTGAAGTTCAAGTATTTTCATTCTTAATTGTCTGCTATGATTCACCCTCAGCTGAAGCTGCGCAAAAGGGGAAAGCCACTCCAGTTATCAGGACTGCCAAGTTTTGTAACTTCCAGCACATTGATGTAGCACATTACTGGGTGATGCACTAATGCTGTGAATGTGACGTGCGTAAGAAGCCTTTTATAAGCAGCTACTTATTGCAAGTGCCATCTCTTATCTTGGGTGAATTGCAAACACTTTTAATAGATAGTAGATCTTAATTAATATTTCTTCAGTGTGTGATGATCTAAATCTGTTCCACTGGCATCCTCAGGCTTCATATATCCAGTTTCAGCATGTTTGTGGAGGCAGTTGGATTTGATAACACGCGAGTTACGTGTAATCACCAGCCCAGCATTGTGGGTCTGCCTTCTCAGTGTTAGATTTGTTATTGTTGGAGAGGGGCAGATGTGAAAAGACTGACTGCTGAAAAATTATGTGAAATTTTGTATAGCTCCCGTAACATTGATTTCCTGTTGTCTTGTTGCTCAGTTTGAGTTTTGATGAGTCTTATATTATAAAATTATTTTCAATTTCCCATGGTAATTTTATAGTTACATGGCAGTAAAAGTTTGATTATCTTCTGTCATAAATATGTAGATAACACAGGGTCCACTGGTGCTCTGTAACTGATATCTGTTTGATGGGAATATTCTTCAGTAGGTATTTATGTATTTAACTTCTTGGTAGTACCTTTTATTTAGGTATGTCTCAGATTGAAACAAAGAAACCCCCTACATAACTGCTAACATCATTTCCCTTTGGAAATGGAAATCTCTAGGATCACTGAGCGAGGGGATTATGATTTGACTAACTCTCAACTCAGGATTTCTCAGGATCTGTATTCCGGAAATTAAGTTCTCTGAGCTCTGAATGTGGTCATATAGAAATGTTGTAAGATTTATAGAATTTGTTATAAGTGTGGCACTGTAGTGGGAAATGGTTGTTGAATCCACTACAATTAAGTTTTCCCATTACCTTCATTTAACATTAAATTGATCTTTGTACTAAAAGACTTTTTTTAGTTCCTTCATTCTAAACCAGTATCTTACTTATTAGTTGTCGTGGTTTGAGCCCAGCTGGCAGCTACACAGCACACAGCCACTCACCCACCCCATCCCACCACCCAGAAGAATGGAGAGGAGAATCAAAACTAAAACTTCTAGGTTGATAAAAGAGCAATTTAGTAGCTTAAATAAAGTAAAATATAATAATAAGAAATAATAATAATAACAAAGGGGGAAAAACCTCAAGTGATGCACAGTACAGTTGTTCACCACCTGCTGACTGATGTCAGACCCTGTCCCTGAACTCCTATCAGCCCCGCTTCCAGGTAATTCCCCATTTTATACACTGGGCATGATGTTCTGTAGTGTGGAATATCCCTTTGGCCAGCTCAGGTGACCTGTCATGGCTGTGCTCCCTCCCAGCTTTTTGTGCACCTCCTCACTGGCACAGCATGAGACACCAAAAAAGTCCTTGACTTAGGATAAACATGATTTAGCAACAATCAAAACATCAGTGTGTTATCAACATTGTTCTCATATTGAATCCAAAACACTGCACCGTACCAGCTACTGAGAAGAAATTAACTCTATCACAGCCAAAACCAGAAAAAATTGGCCACTTTTCTGTGTGCCAGGCAACTTTTGTTGTTCATAGTAGCAGAGTGAGAACATGCACATGATGGACTTTATTTGATTTTAAAGAGCCATTGCAGTCATGGTGAAAGTTTTCTTGGTAATTTGTTATCTTTTCATCATTAACCTAAAAAGTTGTCACCGGTTACCTAAAGAAGCACACAGAAATCTTGTGGCTGCAAAATTGCCATTCTCCTGTATTAATTCATCTCTCTGAGTAAATCACCCATTCTGTACCTCCTATTACTTAACACAGCACTTGCCATAGTCCTGTGTGAACCTTGTGCCCTCTGAACTACTGCTGGTGCAAGATTCTGCCCCTGTGAAGAGCCTTGCACTAGCTATAGTTCAGTTTCCAAGTTAATCAGGAAATGGGTTCCTGTGTTTAGAAACTCCCTTTGTCCAGTTAGTTGTTTCTCAAAAAAACTCTTCAGAAATCACTCTGTCTGTGTTTTTGTTTTGTAAGGCCTTGGCCAATGATGCTGCTTTTCTTTATAGGAGAAAATAAGACTGATAAAATAAGACTGCTTTTGAACAATATTGAAGAATTGGTTCTACATGAAAATTCTCAGTGCAAATCTGTTGGGTTTGATGGCCAGTTAGTAGAGTTATAAGTGAAGTTAAATACACTGTACTCATTAAGACATATTATAAATTCACATAACTGTATATTTTAAAATGCTTGTATTCATAGTGCCAGATAGGCAGTCTGATTAGGATCACAAGGGCACAGGATTGAAGACTGATGGGATCTCTGCAGGCAGTGAATTATATCTTGATCCAGAATTTGAACTTTGACAGTAAAATGTTCATTTTTTGTATGAACAAGGTGATTGCTGTCTAGTGGCTTGGAATTAGAGGAATTTTATTATTTTTCACTTTTCCAGATGTTTTTGGTGTCCTGTGTCTGTGTGTCCTATCCCTTCTTTCTTGTTTCACATCTTTGCCTTCCCTGTTGTTATTTCCTGTTCTTGTCCCAACATCCCCTTCATATTTTCTGTCAGTTGGTCTTTCAGTTAAATTATCCACTTGGCTAAAAGCTAGGTAAATCTCACAAAATTTAAGTTTTTTGTTAATCACAAAGTTTCTCCCATTTCCTCATTTGTTTGGAGGCTCTGTAGGACCTAGTGATTTTACACGGTCAGAAAGTCACACTTCAGCATTCATGGTGTACTTAAGCAAATATAGCAGGCCTCCAGTGTTGGAGAAAAGATAGGTTTGTGAGAAATCTGAAATAGGTTTGGTTTAGATGGATTCTGTACATTTACTAAACTTTAGGCAAAGTACTAAAAGTTTGGGAAGGGTACAGACTTGACTTTCTTCCTCAGTCAGATCACACTTCAGTTTTCACAAAGCTGTTCTCATTTATCCCTAATAACTATCTCTTCTCTTTTTATTTTTTTCTTTAAACCTTCAAGGCAACAGGAAATCAGGTGGTTCCAAGGCTGCCTGTTGGGCTTATTTAAGTATCACCTGGCAGAGCTGTGCAAAGCACCAGGAAGTAATTGAGATTGGATGGAAATGGGGCCCCCTTTAGTCTTCTACCCATAACAGTCCTTGGCTGTGCTTTGTGTAAATAATACTTTGCCAGAAGGATACAAAGAGAGATGATGTGAATTTTGGCTTTATCCGAACTGAATGAGGGACCTAGAATGACAGATTTTGGACCACTTCCAAACAGTGTCTAAAATTAAAAGCGTTTCCCTCATAATTCAGATTGTCTTAGGAAAAAAAATATAAGAAAAAGAAAAAAACCCCACAACCAAACAAAAAAATCAAAACAATAAACAAAACACATCATCACCTTAGAGAGGAATTGATTAATAACAATACAGAAATAACTGTGGGACTTCCTTTTGTTTACTACCAACCTCATACAGTAGATTATTCAGCACAATCTATTGTGATAAATTCTGTTAGGATGGTTGACACAAGAGCTTGATATAGCGAGTTCCCTTTGGAGAGTGCCACTCACTCACATGAAAGTAATCCCTTAGATGCATAAACAGCAGATTATTGTGAGAAATTCCCATCAAAATACATTCACAAATTTCAGAGGTACAGCATACTGTGGTAGGTAGGTCAAGTCCTCTTCAAATTTGCTTTAAATGAGATCATATTTTGATGTTTTATTTCATTAAACTTCGATATTTTCCAGGTTTTGGTATGCTAGATTAACATTTGCCTGGAAAAAAAAAAAAAAAAGTAAAGTAATAGGTAACATCAAGGATAGCTTGTTACATCTGTAAGCACAGTTAGCTGCTGGTTTAATGGCCCTGAAGTAGAAATCCTTTGTGAAACGTAATTCACTTCCATGAAGCTTCTTAGTTTATTAAAAACACTAACTACTGACTGAATTTTTTTCCCTCCTTCTAAAGTCTTGGCTCTCTAGGTTTTCCATAGTGTATGTAAGCAGGATTGAGGGTTTTTGCCAGAGGTTGATAATATCGTATTGCTAGGAAGTTGTATATTTTTATTTTAAGGACCTGTGCACAAAAAGTCAGCATGGCAGAAATATCTTAAAATAGCACCAGGACTGGAAACAATGCAACTAAAATGTGAACAAACAGTTCTGGAAAGCACATACTTACAGGGAGTTCTTTGTAGGTCAGGAAAAGCATCTGTATTTGAAAACAGTTCTGCTGGCTTGATTTGCTTTTATATTCCAGGGATATCTGACAGGGTTGTTACTATGAAAGATCTCAAAGTATTTAAACTGGAAGCTTCCCTGTGTTGCTTCAACCATGTTTTGTTGCAAAATACATGGAAGTCTTTAATTTTTCCCTAGATTATTTTTAAATTTCTTTTTACCATCCACTTCATTATCTAGCTGTAAATGTAGATTCAGCTTTCTTTCTGTCATGGACTAGGAGCCAACAAAGTGTCTTAGGTGAAGAAATAAAACAAGGACATACTCCTAAATGCAGGTTTGTCACTATGAAATTAGGGCAAATTTACAGCCTACCATTGCTGTCCATTAACTTTTGGGTGCTATTGGGAAATGAGGCTGAAGTATCTGCATTGTGTTGTATGGAGTAAGTCACCTTTTCTTTTGAAATTGGCATAGCTAATAATTGTTGTAAGCCCACCCTCTTCTTTATTTACAGGCTTGCACAGGTTGTGCCTGGAGTGATTTTTGAGCCTTGCATGATGTGAAGTTCACTGTATGCAGAGATTCTTCCAGAGCAGAGGCCTTGGGTGTAGTGTTTAGCATAGAAGGGTATAGGCTGGTGAGATTACAGACAGTTCATCAGTCACAAATCTCCTTTGGTAGACATAGTTTCTATAAGAAATCAGTGTCAGTGAACAAACAACTGTCCAGGAAGACATGCTATAACTAAACTTGCTTACCTAGGCAGTTTTCCCCTTGTGTATCCTGGGATTTGTGCTAGCCACTGGAGTTCTTTCACTGAATTCTGAATTGCATGAAGTTTATTTAAGCATGTTTGCTTCATCTCAGGAGATAACTGACCTCTGTGGCAATCAGAGTATATTCCATGGTGGAGAGGATTTTTAACAAATCAGTAATTATGAATGTTAAGAATTTAGTTGGTTTGGACTCATTAAATGTTTTTCTTGCTGCGTTGTTAGATGTAGTTCAAATGCAGTATGTATCTCATTAACTTCATTTGAGTAATGAAAAATCCGTTCAACCACCAGAAGAAATTCTAGGTTTCTATGCTGTATTTGTAATTAATGTGTATCTCTAAGTGGATCATCCTGATATTTTTAAGATAATTCGTGTCAGTACCATGGATGAAATTACTCCATTTCATCCTGTATAGGTCTTTGGTAAAGACCTATAGTTCTTTTTGTTGGCTAAAAGTATTACTCTCTTAAGCAAATTCAGTTATTGCCTTTGTATCCTATAGTCTGTTCTATTTATAATAGTTCCGCCTACCACTGAGATACAGTGAGATGCTTTTGGAATGATGATATCAATTTCTCTAATAGCTTTGGGTTCTTTAAGATCTCTATTCAGTCAAAAGCATCTTTTAAACCTTAAACATGATTCACATTACAGTAATAGTTCCTCTCAGAAGATCAGCAAAACACACAGCTGTGACTTCAAGAGCTTGTAACACCATTGCAGCTGGATGCCTTTGTTTACCCTGGAGGGGGTATTTTAAAAGCTCTCCAGCCACTTCCTTGTGCAATTAGGGGGAAAGGTACTCTTGAAAAGCCTCAGCTCAATTTGTGTGCTCTTCATTCTACCTTCAGCTTGTGTAGATGTTATAAGACTTGCTATTGTTCTCTTAAGATGTGCCAGTGAAATGGCTGTTAATTTTAGAATCATTGCCAGTCAGCTTTAAATGGCTTCCCAGCCATTTGAGTTGGGACATACAAGCAGTAGGTATATGCCAGAGGTCCTTCACCTGTCCTGTCTGATAGGTCACAAGGGTTTGGGGTGGCGGAGGAATTTTTGGCTTTACCTGACTATGTTTTGATACTTCAATATGGTTTTGAACTTCAGTCCTCATCAAGCCTCTTCTGTTACTCCTTCTATATCCAGTAACTTCACCTCTTCATGTTGCATATGGGTTTATGAACAAGCCTTTTCAGTGAAGGTCTTCTCTTTTTTTGTGGCATGGTTTCTTCCTGCACAGACTTCTCATAAAGCTTGGAAGGAGTTGATGCAAAACCTTGATATACAAATGCACAAAGAATTTACTTATTGATGAAAATGCTTGTCCATTTTGAACCAGATTTTTATGGATAAATAACACCTTATTCTGGTTCACAGAAGGGAAACTAAGGTGAAAAGTGATTCTTTACCAGGTTGTTTTTATCTTCCACCTTTCTGTTTTAGCTACTAGTGTTTGTCTAAGAGAAGCCTTAGTTTTCTCTGAGAAAAGCAGAGAGAGAGGAGAATTTATCTCAGAATTTCTCTGGCTCCCAGCATGTTTAAATTGTCTTGGCAGCAGGATGCCTCCTCTGGCATTATCCCACCAAAAATCTGCTGTCTGGTAATCTGTTGTAATTCAGTCTGCCTGAAATTGCAGGGAGGATTGTTGAAAGAAGTGTTAAATGTGTGCCACCTGCTCCCATGGTTAGGTGCTGTGAGTATTCACTGTGAAGAAGAAAAAGCTATAGAGAGCAGTGTTCATGGAAAGAACAGGAATTGGTGGGCAAGCCTTCCCAGTTCTTTTTAAAATAATGCATGTGTTCCTTATTTGGATCAGTGTGTCAGTTAAAGGAACCGGTGAGCTTTGGCTCATATCCAGACCTAAGAAAAACAACCATAATCATAATGCACTGGAGCAAAATGCTGCATTTTAGTCTGTGCACCAGCTGGAGGCCCCCTCTCTCTCTCTCTCCTTTCCTTATCCCTTTTTTTTTTTTTTTTTTTTTTTTTTTTTAAATGGTCTTTCTCTGAAGAGAGGGTATACTCTGATTCTTTGATCAGTGTAGAACATGTTCGCAGGCTTTTGAAACTTTTCAGCACAACAAAGATGGGCTAGAGTCCCAGCCCTTGGAGAATGAAAGGAAGTCCAAAGTACTTTCCTGCCCTGAGTGCTTATGCAGGAGTACGTGGCTGCTCCGGAGAAGATCCTGCACCTCACTGTTAGCAACGCTGCACCCATAAGAACTAGTGAGCCAGAGTGGGCCAGCATGAAAGCTGTGCTCCAAGAAGAGATGAAGGCAGAAATTTTCCAGAAAATCTTACAGTAGTTGTATAGTGGTGATGGAGATGTCTTCAAGCAAAACTGATGCATTTCATGCTAAGGGGCATCAAGACCAACAAGGCCCTTTAGGAAGGGAACATCTTGGATGTGCAGATTTAATGACCATTAGGAGTAAGCCCTTTAAGATTGAAATTTTACTTTGGCAAATTTAGTGCAACAGAATTAATTAACAACTAAGTGTGTCCAGATTAGCCTGGAATGTTCTTAGCTAGATGGGTTCAAAGTGGGCTGGTGGTAAAGAATCTAAATTTTAAATGGAAGTTTAAACAGGACAAAGAATATTGGAGCAGGGTGTTTGGGTCCAGCTCCATTTTTTTGGATATAGTTAGAACTCTTACTGGAAAGAGGAAGTAAGAGAAGTGACTTTGTAGGTGTGTCATTATTAGTTTGGTGTACAGACAGAACACTTTGCTCCATTCTGTGCAGTGTAGAACAATCACATGTTATCTCACAGAATGCTGGGGTTTGCAATACAATCTAGAGAGCAAAGCCAAGCCAGCCTGCTGAAAGCAGCACCTGCATTCCAGTGCAGGTCATATGATGGAAGTTATAACCCAGGTAAAATGTTAATCACTAAACTTGGCACAGCTGAAGCTTTTAATCTTTTATTGCAGTTTTCTAGGGAGAGGCAAGTTATGGACAACAGCCCGGAAAAACTGAAGAAGGAGTTAGAGGAGGAGCTGCAGCTGAGTAGTGAAGACTTGCGTAGCCATGCCTGGTACCACGGACGTATTCCTCGGCAGGTATGTGGTCTTTGCATTGCCAAATGTGCTTTGAGCTTTTATTGACAAGCAGAATTTCACTGAAGTGCTATACACCTATCTGGTGCCTGAATTAATTTAGTAGGAACATAATGCCTATTTGTATGAAAGCTATAGTATTTATCACATAGCTTGGCATAAAATGGGGCCGAGGAAGTATGCAGGGCAGACCTGGTGGAAAATAGATGTATTTCAGGATTTCTGTGCACTGAGTAAATCTGGAAATGGAATTTAAGCTTTATTTGAGAATACTTACGACCACATACTGTTTGGAGAACACTGACATTAATGTGGTTCAATATTCTTAACGAAAGTTAAAATGTTATTTATTTTCTTTCTTGCACTTGAACTGGGGGGAGAGGAAAAATGCCGCAACAAAATCAATGCAATCACTTCAATTTTGATCCTTACAAAAACGTGTCAAGGCTGGGGTTGGATTGGAGCCTCCAGAGCCACTGGAGCTCCCCCTGCTGGCCTCCCTCCGCCCCGGGGCACGGCCAGCTCAGCTCCCACACGTTCGGCACTTGGCTCTTGGCGTCCTTTTTATCGCATGAAAGGACTAACTCAAAACAGAAAAACAAGATGTCTCTGACTCTTCCTAGTCAGTAGTATTCACATGCAGTGTTCACAAAGAATAAAAACAGGAAAGTTTCTGTCGTGTAAGGTAACAATGAAAGGGCGGAATCCAGGATCTTGTATTAATGGCTTCTAAACTTCAGTGTGACTCTATATTCAGATGATTTAAACTTAAAATCCTGGGTCACTGCTTTGCCTTCATGCCTTATTTTCTGTTAGCAAACTAGAAGGAATACACATGCAAAAGTGGGTCAGCTTCTGGCTGCTGGCTCCTTCCAAGAAGCCCTTCCAAATCTCTGTTGTGGGATGAGTTTTTAATTTAGAATTGGAGACATCATTCTTCTACCACACTTCATGCTTGCTTTGTATTTGTGGCTTTGTCTGTCCTCCCAGTGTGGCCAAATTAATTCCTGTGTTTAAGAATATTTTGTGTTAACGTATTGTTTTCTGATTCTGAAAGTAATTTTTTGTGTAATTCTTTCTCCTCAAAGGTGGCAGAAGGCCTAGTTCAGAGAGATGGAGATTTTCTGATTAGGGATTCTCTCTCCAGTCCTGGGAACTTTGTTCTTACCTGTCAGTGGAAAAATACCCCTCAGCATTTTAAAATCAACAAAACAATTCTAAGACTCAATGAAGCCTACTGTCGTGTTCAGTATCAGTTTGAACTGGAAAGTTTTGACACTATCCCTGGCTTAGTCAGGTACTATGTTGGGAATCGCACACCAATATCAAAGCAGAGTGGAGCAATTATTTTTCAGCCTATCAACAGGACTGTGCCTCTCAGGTGTCTAGAAGAAAAATACGGTGTAACCCCAGTCCAACAAAAAGAGGCAAGCACCCCCGAAGGAAAAACAGAAACTGCCAAAAGGCTGAGTCTTGGTATATCCAGCATGCAGTCCCTGGAGCAGAGCATACCCAGAGGAAATCTTTTGAGGTACCTTAATTTTGCTGTCCTTATGGAAGGAAATGGAGTTAAGTGTATCAGCTCCTAATGAAGGTGATGATGTGAGTTTTCACTCTGATTTGAGATGGAACAGCGGACATGAGGGTTTGCTGATTTTTAGCAGAGGATCAGCAAATCTACAAAGTGAGAGCAAATGTAGACTCTGGAAGCACAACAGCACTGCAGTGACTTGGCAAATCTTGACCATGTAAGACAAAGGATTAAAATAACATCTTGCTGCTGCTCCGGAGAAGTCTGGTTTTCCATAGTTGACTCCCAAAATAAAAACACTAACTGTGGGATAATGGGTCCTAATTTCAGTGTCCAAATCAAATGTTCCATTAGAAAGTTTCAATGTTCAAAGAAATACCTTCATAAATGCTGCAGGAGGATGCATGGTATAGCCCATTTCACTGCCACTACAACAGCAGTTTATGAATGAATGAAGTACCTTTTATTATCATAAGTTGCCCAAGTGGAAAGCTTATGATCCTTGCACTGGTTATGATATATTCTGGCAGTTAGATTTGTATCTAAGTGTTGCATATATTAATATGGTTTTGTTTGCATTTTTGTTTACCCCAGAAACAAAGAAAAAAGTGGTAGCCAGCCAGCTAGTTTGGATCATGTTCTGGAGAAAAGATTCCCATTAAAGGCTCACCAATCAGAGAGCTATCTGCTAATAGGTATGTTTTGTAATCAGAAGTTTCATGTGTCCAGGTGGTCTGTTACTCTTCAGACCAAAGTGAGACTGCTGAATGTTCGGAGTACTGTAAATACAGTTATATTTAATGGCCACTGTAAGCTGTGTTAGCACACTGCTTGCTCTTCAAGTCACTGGAACAGGATTTTTATTTACAATGCACCAGCTAGTTGAGAACCTTAGCACACAACGCAGCAGGCTTCCACACCAAAAAAATGACACCTGTGGTTGGCATTAATACCTTTTTTGATGGTATTACCTTTCCTCACTTGTGCTTGACAAGAACTGACTTGTTTCACTCATGTCTTTCTGACAAAATTTTATTAAGTAGTAGAAGTGGTGTTTCATGGAAATTCTGGTAACCACTTTTTCTCAGGGTAAACTATGCAGATGAGGTAATGTTCCTCTCTAGGAGAAAAACACTAGCAAGGCCTTTGTACTCAGTTCTGTTCTTCCGTCTCCCTCAATCTCTTTACCCTCCATCCCTTTTGCTTTTCATTCCTTTTGCTGCTGGCTGGTTCCATAGCCACTCTCATCCTAAGCAAGGGATCCAGGGTGTTGGATCAGTTGTTGATAGGGGCATTTTATTTCTCAGATTCTTCAAAGGTTTAAGCAATTGTTTCCATACTAACACACTTGTCTATAGAAGCTTGCAATAATGCATCTCTTCCCATGTGGACAAACTAGTATTTGACTTCCAAGGCTGCTCATTTTGAATATGGTACTGTTAGAATTTTTCATGCCTATTGTAGGAAGAGCTCTTATGGCAAAGAGAATATTAAGTATTTGTATAGTGAGACTGCATTTTGATAGAAAGGGTGTGCTCCTGTGTTTTAACAGGGGGATGGACAGACATTTACAAAGTAAGTTTCCGTCCATCTGTAGTTGAATTGATTATTCCAATCCATGGCTGCAGATACTTTCATTTTGGTATTATAACAGCCTGAAGAGCACTGCTGTGCATTTTGTCATAGGATCCTCTGAGTAGGTTCTGTTATCATACTGCTTAAGGATGGTGACAGGCTGGGATTTGGAGTTTTTGTTTTATATCTGGAATCAAGCAGTAACACCCACACAATGCAACTGGCCATTTTGCTGTAGATACCAGCAAATGCGCTGAGAACTGCAGATTGGGAATGTCTGACACAGGACTCATCCCATATTGGATGCCAAGGTTTGCATATGCAGCGGGTACAGGATGAGGCATAAATACACAGAAGTATACGGCTGTGTTTCTCCAGCTCTTCAAACTAGCTCTGTTTTACAAAAAGATTAGCATTCCTGAAATTCATTCCTTCCATACTTTAGTTCAGGTTCAGGCTTGACTTTGGGAAGTTTTGCTTTCATCTCAAACTTGTCGTTCTCAGAAATGACTGACTCACCTTTTACACGGTGCGGCTGGAAGTTGCTGTTTTTATAGTCTAGATCAGGTTACAAAGAAACCTCCTATTCCAAGCCATGGAGGCTGTCCAGCTCTGACAGGATAGCCTATGTATGCAGCAGTGACTGGAATTACTGTCAGCATTACCACAGAATAATACTATGGTGCAGCTGTTCCATGTGTTTGCGATTTTGGGAGGATCAGCAAGTGAATGGAATTTGCTGGCTAGGTCATTCCTCAAAATATACCATTTTGCCAGCAAATAATTAACATGACCTGACAATATTATCCTTAGGAAATAGCATTAGGACATGAACCCTGGCAGAGGCACCAGGAATTGTATGTATTTTGGCCTTCTAAAACACTGTTTTCCCCTACAGGTTCAAGACATCCATCTCGATTACCTGAAGCAGATGCAAACTCCTGTCCAAGCTCACCTGCATTTAGAACAGGCAGTGAACCATCTCTAAGCCCCACAGTTGTTCAGAAAGTCACATCAGAGTCACTGCTAGGGGAAGCTCTTAGAGGATCAGACAGTCAACTCTGTCCAAAGCCTCCACCTAAACCCAGCAAAGCACCCCTGATGAAGCCCCCAGATTCTCCTTTGGCTTCCCACAGTTCTGAAGGACACTATTGTGAACTAAACCCTGCCAGGCATCCAACAGCAACAAAACAACACTTGTGTCAGAAAAACAGCTATGTGGAACATCTGACACAAAAGGAGAGGGGAACATTCAGGCACTCTGAAACAAACTATTTGATCCTTGATGATGATCCTACAATGAACACTGCAGATCCTTTAGAAGCTTCAACTCAGATGGCTGAGGAAGACAGCATCTTTTCTGTACCAGTCTATGAGATGGTGTCTAGTTTTAAACCGAATGATTTTGAATCCAAACTACTTCCTCCTGAAAACAAGCCATTGGAAACATCCATGTTAAGAAGAGTTAAGGAGCTTTGCACCAACAATAACCCAAAAATTATTGCACAGCATATTCTTAGAATGGACTGCAAGGTAAAAAAAAAGATCATGCATTTTATTTTATATTGTCCCAGTTTAGACTTCAGAAGAACTGATTTGAAAAGAATAATGGGTAGATTTGAAGCTAATGTAATGTTTGTATTGCTTACAGGAATTTTTAGGTGTTTTTTTTCATTTGAAGAAAAATGTTCACAAACTCTTTGGACTAAAGGTCTCTCGTTATGCTTGACTTTAGACTCAAATTCTCTAAGTCCCATATGTCTTTTAAATCTCCTATCAGTTGCTGCATACCTGTGATTCAGCCTTTCTCCTGTATTGGAGGAAGAGCTCTCTGTGCTGTGAAGCACTGTGGGAGGAACTGCTCACAGCAGGAAATAGCTCGTTTGGGCAAAGAGCAGGCAGACCTGGTTGCCACATGGCCATTATATACGTTGTTCAGTGGAACTAAATATATTTAAACTTCTAAAACCGGCTGCTCTTTTGTCTGAGTTCCTCTCTTACAGCTGGATAGGTGGTGTGGGAAAATAGCTATCAGGACTTGTGCTCTCCTCTCCTGTGAGAGAACTCTGCTAGTGGAATTGCTTAGAAAGATGTAAAAAATAAAAAGAGCTATTTTTCACATTGTAGACTTTGGTCAACTGCCAGGGCTTGAAGATCAGCTAATGGATCAGAAAGACAGGAGAATCATCTCCTAATGAGATGATGACTTTGTGTAACTGCAGTTAAATCTGCACCATTTTGCTGGCATGACTGAGAGCTGTACCTGCTGCAGAGCAGCTACAGGAACCAAATGGTGCGGTGGGTATCTAACCCCCCCACTTCACTGGGCTTTGGTGGTTTTCATCTTTTTAAGAACAGTTTGAGAAGCAAAACACATGGCTACTTAGTGGGCAACTCCATTGCAGACAGGGAGGGCAGTGGGAATGGTGATACTCCAGAAGCACATCTGTAGCATTCTGCTGGTGCTGCTACACTGATGGACACGGTAGGCCTGAGGAGGGGGCAGTTCCCTGGAGCAGCCGAGTGTGTGAGTCCTGCCAGCTGCTGGGGGCCTGCCAACAGCAAACACAGCTTTTTCTCTCCTCAGTAGCACTGTTGGCTGCTGCTAAGTGAGGCTTCCTGCAGACCAGATGACTCAGAAAAACTCAGCTCCACAACTGCTCACTCTTCTCAAAAGTGGTAGATTGAGGCTTCTTTACTATGATTCCAAGAGTATTAATGGCATTCTCTAACATTTTAGTTCCAAAATTCACTTTCTCCTTCCTTCCTTCAACCTAATAACTAAATTATCTTTAATATATTGTTAAAGAGTATGTTGCTTGAAGGTATAGGATATGCATGCCTTAGAGAAGTAGTAAGTTTATATATATGTATGTATGCATATATTATATTCAATTAGCTCATTATTAGACCCCATATTTTAAATACTGTAAATTTGCAATGGAGCTAAGGCACCAACTAGCCTGCTGGAATTAATTAAGAGTCATTGGAGGGCTTTGTAGAAACAGATTTTTGGATTTTGGAGCAGGAACAGTAACTAGCTGGGACAGGTAGAGAAGTTATTTGATGTTTGCCTCTGAGTGCTGAGCCAATGCCTGCCATTTACTGGCAACTTGTTGCATAGACTGCACTGATAAGAACTGCATGATGCAATGAGATTGGCATATGAATTGGGCCAGAATGAATGCTTTGTACTGAGAACCCAGGCTAAAGTTCATATGTCTTCTGTGTGTCATCAGTAATTCAGTTTGCCTTTTAAATAATGACATTTCTAATAAGGAATCACCCATATGGTAAGCGATGAGGTGAGTATTTGCCATTTGCATACCTGTGATGGAATAGCAGTCAGTGTCTCCAGGGGCTTCGTATCACTCCTGCATCTCTAGAAGTGAACCAGGTTTTTCTACAGTGCTGTTTTGTACTGGTGAGGCTTGTTGTGCAGCCCAGATTGCTTTCATCATTTCATAGACAAAATAGCTTGCTGATGGGTGTATCAGAAAATTGCAGGCAGATTGGTTTGTAATCTTACACCATCATATTAATGTGGTTTTGCTTATTATTAGCAGTTATAATTGTTATTGAGATAACCAGTAGCTAATATAATATGTTTAAAAAGCAAAGACAAATTGGCGAGGGTGTCAGCTTTCACACACTGACTTTGTAAGGCATTCAGTACTATGTCCTCCTTAGCCCTTTTGCTAATTCATCTTTATGAACCTAATTCATCTTTAGGACCCTGTGGTGTAACCAAAAACATTTTGAGCAGTTTTTTTAGAAAGGAAAAAAGCAAAGCAAGTGTGTATGTCCTTAAGGCAAGGAGCAGTGCTTCTCTGACAAGGATCAGGCTGAGAGAGCACTACATTTCCTGGAACTTGCATAGTAATCTCTTTCTGGAAGCAGAGGATGGAGTTTGATAAAGCATTTTGGTCACACCTTTTATGTTTTCTGATGGCTGCATCATGTAAAAAAAAAAATTCCTTGGCATTTTTGTATAAGGCACTGAACAGTTAAAGTTTTATTCATGCAGAGTTTTTTGCACTTGACAGGTGGCAAGGATAGTAGAAGTTTCTGAAGAGATGAGGAGGAATATGGGAGGGAACTCTGGTCTTGAACTGATCACCTTGCCTTACGGACATCAGCTGCGCCTTGACCTGATTGAGAGGTAAATGTTCCTGTTCCTCATTTCCAGGGCAGATGGCCAGAAGCTCGGAGCATGGCTGCACTGCCCTTCTCATTTCCTCCAAGAATGCTCTCCTACAAGTTTCCTGAATTCATGTGTACAGTTTATAGGAAGAGATTCCCTAAGGTCATAAAGCAACTGTCATGTGTAGTACAGGGAAAGGCACTGAAAGCAGTCCTTGGAACAGCTGAATGCCATCAGCTCTCCTTTACAAGCTCAAGTAACCTAAAATTCAGGGGACCTATAGTCTATCTGAGGTGTGTGTGGAGGAGACTGAAAGATAGTGTCCTTCTGCAGGTGGGAAGAGGCTAGATGATTTAACAAAGTAAAAAATTATCAGCAAAGCTTTCTGAAAACCCTCTGCACAAGTTAAGGGGGACACTTAAGGTGTTCTGATGTACATTTTCTGCTTCATATTTCAGTAGTTTGATTTCTGAGATTTTTGGGGGGGCATGTCACAGGATTTGAATGTGGAGGACAAAGGGAATTGGGGCAATTTTCCAAAAAGTGTTCATTCATTCATTGCTTGAGCAGAATTTTGTATAGTTAGTAATATCTCAGGAGAAGTTATTAAAACATTAATTTAAGGTCTGTATTTATTCCATATGTCATTATTGGTTTTGGTGCGAAGATGTTGGTAAGACTAAATTTGCTGAGCACACAGAAATACAGAAAGACAGAAATACACCTTTGAACTGATCTTCCTTGAACACATGTAAATTTAGTAATTCGTAATCATTTGCATAAATTGTTTCACTTACAGGCACAATACCATGGCAATAGGAATAGCTGTTGATATCTTGGGTTGCACAGGAAATGTAGAAGATAGAGCAGCAACATTAAACAGGATCATCCAGGTTGCTGTGGAGTTGAAGGAGTCACTAGGGGATTTATATGGATTTTCTGCCATTATGAAAGCACTGGAAATGCCACAGGTAAAAATCTGCTTCGCTTTATGTTCCAAAATGTGGAGTTGTTTGATGGCTTATTTAATTTGAGCAATTTCATCAAGACTAGAGAGGACATCAGAACAGAGTCTTCATGACTATTCTGCGACACTATGACTAGCAGTGTGCTTTTCCTGCGTTTGTTGTGGAGTCCATAATGGGTATTCTCTATTTTGCATGAACAGGTCAGTAGATTAGAACAAACCTGGACTGCTCTAAGACATTGTTATACCCAGACTGCCATTATGTATGAAAAACAGCTGAAACCATCTTGCAAAGCTTTGCACGAAGGACAAGATGCGTGGACTAGTGAGTATGAGTGACACCGGTTTCTATTCCACATTTTAACCCTCCCTGTACTGATTTCCTGCGTGGGGAGATGAGGCAGCTGCTCTTTCCACAGCTGTGCATTGTATGTTAAAATGATTATGTAAACCTGTATAATGCCATAACAAATAGAAGCAAACAGTCTGCCAACCAAACATCAGTATGTGTTTGTGTGCCTGTATCCCTGCAGACTATAACCTTCTTCCCACATCCATACTTCTTCTGTGTCAAGCAGAAACTGACACATTGCCTCAAAGACGGGGAAAAAAACTCTTTACTCACAGTAGAATTGATTCTGGCAGCTTTTGCTTCTTATTTGCTTTGTCTATTGGATCAGAGGAGGAATCCTCAAATAAAAACAATGGGTTTGGTAATTTTTCTGGTCACATTAGGTGCCCCTGTGCCACGATCTTTGCAGCTCTAGTTTCTAAAGGAGTGCAAGGCAGAGAAAATAATTTCTCAGAATATTTCTCCAAGAGAACAGGTAGACAGTGAAAACTTTTTAGCCTCATGGCTATTTTTATTGGAATGACTTGATTTTGAAAATGTTTAATGTCTGTGCTTTTAAAAAAGTGTTTAAAATCTCTCTGGCAGCGTCTAGTAATTTGAAAGAGCCTTGCCCTGTAGCGAATAGTTTTCCAACACTGATTTGTCCTGGTCTTCTTCCCCAGCCAGTTCACTGGAAACTGGTGGGACAGGTATATTTGAGGTAAGGTTTTTGAAGAATATTTGTCTTCCATTTGAAAGATGGAAGACAAAGAGTAGGTTCCAATCAAAAAAATAACACTGCATTTACAATACCTTCTTCAGTTAACAATAATGTCTGATATGTTACTCTATTCCAGAAACTATCAGTGCTCCACAGAACAACATAACAGTGCCATTGCTGATGCCTCTTGTTACCTTGATGGAGCGCCAGGCTGTTGTTTTTGAAGGCATGGAGCTGTGGGAAAGCAGTGACCAAAGTGGTGAAATAATGCTCAGGCACTTGGGCACAGCTCGCCTGATCGCCCAGCATGCGGAGACATTTCGCCTGACAGCAGAGCAGCTGCTGCAAGGTAGGAGAAACTGCTGCACTGAAACATCAGCTGGGGCTTGTGTCCCTGGCCAAGTGCCCCTGGAAGTCAGAGAGAGAAATTCTTCTCCTCTTTGGCAGGAGCTGAGATAGTAACAAATGTCCTGCAGGAAACTCAGTCTGAGGACAACATGAATATTATTTAAAAGCAGACAGAAAATTACTCATCACTACAGCTCTCCAGCAAGCATTTTTGCTAAACATACTCAAAGTTCTCATGACTCAATATGCTGACCCTTCTGGCAACTGAAGTAAAGACTGAGGATAACTTCCTATCTTCTGTACAATCTAAAATTCCTACTGTGATTATTACAACTAAAATACCACCCTAAGATATTCTTTACAATGGTGCAAGTTGCAGCATTGAGATCCTGACCACTTACAGCCAAAAAGCAGTAACTTGTTAATAAAGTGACTTTATTTTTTAAACTTGCAGTGGAAAAGTTAAGAGAGTGGGGAGAAATATAGTAATTTCTGCAGGCAGCATGTATATGTCATTAATTATATTTAAGGCCTGACTATAATGACAATTCTAGCTCATTAGAACTGAGCAAATGATAGCCTGTCCCAGTGTCCTTAGAGCCATTTGTGTGCTACTAGAATGTCAGAGCTGGAAAGGATTTTCTTCACTGTTTTATTAGCTTGTTAAAATCATTGTGCAAAAGGAACCCAGCACACTACAGCTTCTTTGGGGAGAAGACAGTTTAAAAGCCACGTCTACAGAACAAAAAAATTTGCCTGGTGGTGATACTGTGGGATTCTTTTTACTTACTAGGTTTCCAGCCAGATGAAGAGCTGAGTGAAATCTTCAAGACAGAATTTCAAATGAGATTGCTCTGGGGCAGCAAAGGAGCACAAGTTAATCAAAGTGAAAGATATGAGAAATTCAACCGGATCTTAACTGCACTTTCCCGAAAACTGGAACCTCCTCCAGTGAAGCTGGTGGAACAATTAAGTATATAAGACTCTGGAAACACTATTTAAGTGATATACTTGAAATAACCTTAGCATTCTTCTGGCAATTTGATACTGCACAGACTTCTTGCATTTCACAAGATCTTTAGAACTTTTAACTGCACAATGCACACTTGTTTTAAAACTACTGATTGCTAAACAAATTATTTATTTACTGTGTCACCAAGTCATTTACTGATCCCTTTAAACAGTTAGGTTATCCCTTTATTTCCCCAGAGTTGTAATGTTTTAATGATGCCAAGGAGTAAGGGCATTGGCATCTTAATATTAAGATGAAGCAAATAGTGTAAATAAAATGATAGATTAAGTATCTGACATGGCAGAAAAACTGCTGTATAATGTTCTTTTCATGAATATAAAAACACTGTAGATAGAATTGTGAAGTGTATCTTTATGCAAAATAATTTGCATATTTACAGATTGCAGAAACACTGAAAGTTGCAGAAATTATCCTTTATCTGTAACCAGTGGCTCAAACATCACTGTGTCTATGAAACTAGAAAATTAGTTTGTGTATGTGTTGGGACAACTTGCTTATTTTAAGACAGCAACTGTAGTACTTCAGCTTTTGCTGGAGCCTGCACAACAGCTACGCTGCCAGGAATGAATGATGAAATGGCAAGAACAAACAATCCAGATAAGTAAAATGCTTTCAGACATGACTAAATCTGGGTGTATGTGTGCATTAAACTTACTTCTTTCACTGAGGTGAATCACTGTGGTAAGTACTTTTTCTTTTTCCTTGGATAAAGGCGAAGCATGACTCTGTATAATAAAAAAACGTGTTACCACCTTTTATAGGAAATCGGCATGCACAGTGTTTATTATACAGAGTTTTAGCTGCAAATCCCACTTTGTCACATACAGAATTGGTGTATAAGGGTTATCCTCAGAAGTTGTACAAATATTTAAGAACTACAGTCAGAGCTGCATGTGCTTGTTGGCAGTAAGCCTATTTCTGGAGTGAGATGTTACTTAGAGCACTGAAAGTATTGGAGTAGGACAACAAAACCACCACCAGAATCTGTTCCTCCCATCTACAATCACAGCAGAGGTTTCTACCACCAGAAGAAGAAAGTCTGCCTATCAATCTTAACAGAAGACAAAGGGGGAAGCTAATTACTTAGGGCATGAAAAGATTTTTTTATTCCATGAAAATATTCTCAACAGAGAACACTATTTTTAAACAAAGCATTTAACATTTAGGAAATCAACATGTGCACAAAAAAAGGATTAAAAAAATTACTGGAAAATGTCTGATTCTTTAAGACAACTCACGTTCAGAATTTTAGAATAAATGATTTATAAGCTGTGCAAGTACAAATGCTTTTTCCTATGTTTAATAACCCTCATACAAGTTGCACTATCCCTCTTGAAAGCAACCTGCCTCCAAAGGAAGCAAATCCTGGTTTTAGAAAAACGAACAGTAGCATGAAAAGAACATTTAGTCTTTTACCAGGAAGTGTTATTACTGACCTGCAGGCAGACCACAGGCCCTTAACCAGAAAAGACACAGATCACATTTCCTCCTCTTCACAGAATTACAGAATCACAGAATATTCTGGGTTGGAAGGGACCCACAAAGATCATTGAGTTTTCTCAGAAATAAAAAGCACTAGATTTTAAAAAATGAAAAAAAAAAAAAGAGAAAACCAACCCCAATCCCATAAATCCCCCCAAACACCCCAAACCCAAAAAACTACCTAAGTAGTTTTGTCAGTATTGAGTAATGTCACATTATTATATAAATAACCCTGTATACAAGCTCCAAAAATCTAAACTTTAGAGTTTAATAGGCCCCATAGTACACTAGGTCAAGCTGTGTAATAGTGGTATACATAACAAAAGGAATAAACCTCTACACAAGTCACTCAAATTCAGTTTTACTGGTAGTACAGTTCCTAATAACACTGAAATGAAAAAGAATCCAGCACTGCTGCATCCACATATTGCTTCAGACCCCAGAAAAACAGGATGTTTTAATAATTATTCCATAATACACTGCCAAACAGCAGGTGGCTGGGTTGACAAGCTTGTGTTGATGTAAGTATCCCTCCCCCCAACATCTCTAGTCTAATTCTTATCACCCTAATCAATCAGATGTGATGTATTTAGTAATAGAACCACAAATGGGAGGCAAGACAACATAAGCAATAGGGGCACTGCAGACAACTATATTTACACGTATAAACATATCCAAATTTCAATTGTTTACAAGTAAAAGTGCACAAAGATCATTACGAAGTATCACTCAAATGTCAACTGGTCCATACAATGAAACATCACCTGGAATGGACTAGCACTGCAGTAATTGAAATTGGAACTTCATAGTGAAAAACTAAAAGACAGTTTCCATAAAAATCTTTTAAAAAAACACTAACGCCAAATGAAGAGATACACGTTCAATGTATAAAATTCATGGATGCACCATGTATCCAGTAAAGCAGAGCTCTAGAAAACACCTACCGTGGCTACCTCAGCAGCTGCAGCACTGTGAAAAGAGCTGAGACACAAAGCCCTTTGTGGGATACTGTAAGTGGTAGTGTTGGCAAACAACAGATTTAGGCACTCGAGTTTAAGGCAGCATTTGAATGGCAAGTGGTTGACTTCTGAAAACAGTCATTAGCTTGCAGTGGTGAATCCTCTGGTTGTGCTCCAGGCTGTCAGTGCTCACAACAGGTTACCGAAGGGCTGAAGATGGACCACAGTTCTAGGAGTTTGTCTTGATTGCATTGTAGGCTAGAGCTGAGATGCATTATTTCCCCAAATTAACAAAATACCTTATGGTCTCTTATCAGTTATGCCAAACATCTGGAATGTAATGATGGTTGCAGTGGTATTGTTATAGCAGCATACATGGATACTGGGATGAAACTCTAGTGCTGAAGATATTTAAAGAAAATGATTTGTTACAAAATAAGACAAGCAATGGTGGCAAAGTGTTACAGAGAACATGCCTGACTGTCCTAGGCATGCAGGAGGAGGTTAACGGCGAGCATGGAGGTGGTACAGGCAGACTGATAACTGACACAGGGTTCTAAATGACTGCCAATAAAAGTGAGTTGGAAAAGAGAGTAATTAAGAAAATCAAAACACAGCACAAGCTAAAATATAGTTTGTGCACCTGGGAAAACCTAGGACAATGAAAATAAAGCAATTTTAGGAGCAGTAGCCTTTTTACTCTGGTAATGGAACTCTATTTTCCTGCACAAATTGAAGATTTTGTAATACATCCTTACCTATATATGGAGATGCTAAGATGTTAGTGACTACTAAATGTATGTCTGCATGCATTCATGCAACTAGCTTTTCCCTTGGGCCTCCCAGTCTAGTACCCCTCCCTTCCCCACCCCCACCCCCCCAGCAGCTGCATGTAACCTCCTTCAAGATCTCGCCCATTTTCTCAGAAACCCGCTTCAGGAACCTGCAGTCCAAGAGGAAAAAGAAAAGAACAAAGTTACTGAAGGCCTTTAGAAGACAGAGAAGCGTGCTCAGTTCTAACAGGCCATTCTCAGTGGCTATACATTAGCCTTGTACTTAATTCCACAAACTCTCATTAGAAATATGAAATTAGCTTTTTTTTTCCCCCAGTAATCAAGTTGTGCAATGCAGTTTCCAATCCTCAGTGATTTAACAGTGAGGAGAATTACTGCACATTTAAGACATTGTCTTCAAACTAAACACAATACAATTCAAAGACACAGCTTACAGGCACAGATTAAGAATATAAAATCATTCCCTTATCAGGAGCAGAGAGAGTTTTCAGTAAGACATCAAGCATTACATGTGATCTCTTTTTGTTTGTTCAAGGTATCTAGAGTTAAAACAATGACATCATGTCCAATACAGAACATTCTACATTACAAGTACTGAAAAGGAAGGAGATAGGCAGGTCAGTGGACTTTCTGTCCTTCTTAATCATAATGTTTTTTCCTGAGTACTTTTGTTGAACTTTCAGAATCAGAAAACATTTTCCCGTTTAAGAAGTGAAAGCTGCCAAGTATTTGCTAAGGAAGGAAATTAATAATTTTCAGTAACTGAGTTCAGCTAGTTATTAGAGGAAAAAGATCTCTGTTTTAAGAATATAGTTTAAGTCATAAAAGTGGGAATAGTAAATCTTACAGATCTTTAAAACTTAAGTATTTTTTCAGTTCTCTATAAAAACTAAGTATTCCACAGAACAAGGAGGAATCCTGGTCTTTTTCAGTTCAATAGCTTAATTGGATTTAGTGCTTTGTAAAGCAGGAAAGCAGAAGACATTGGTCAAAATTACAGACCAGTGTAAGATGCATAATTTAATGTGGTCATCTCTGAAAAGAACTATAGCTAACTCCCCATGCAAACAACAGAGATCATTGCTGACTTCTGATACTGTCATTCTTTCCACGAGCCTGTGTAACTTACAATTTTTCCACTATTTTCCCTGGGGAATGTACAACTGAGAGCTGCCAGTTTACCATTAGATATAGGTTACTGCACCTTTGCTGTTTTTCTCTAGCGTTACATCTATATATGATGTTGGCACATAGCCTTCCTCTCCATTATGTCTTCGAGCTCTTGTCCACCCATCTCCTTTGTCCTCCTCAATAATGTACAAAATTTCCCCTTCTTTCATTGCTAGAGTGCCTTCATTATGACCTGGGAAAAACAAGAGGCAAAGCAGTTTCACCATTAAGACAGAATTTCAAGTCATCTTTTTCCCAAGGCATAGTTTCCAAATTATATATAAACAGGAAGAACAAAAAATCTGTGCAAGAGAACATATGGCCAAACAGACTTACAGAAAAAACACCTCGTCCCAATTTGTAAGGCTGAATATTTTTCAATAGCTAATATTTATCTTAAAACAGCAGAAGTACTGCTCATGAATTAAAGTAATTTATAAAGTATCTTCACTGATCTTTTAAGCAATTAGTTACTCAAACAGGTAATTTGCTTTAAATCATTTTACCTGTCTTCTTTATAACAAATCATCCATGCCTTACAGTCAAAGAATCTCAGTGCATATTGTTAACCTTACCATCAAACGGATATATTGCCTTGCAATGTCCTATAGCTGGTAATGGATCATCATCTTCAAACTCATCATCAAACTCATTGGAATGAGCATGTTGCTGTGGTGGGCCACGAACTTCCTGGTTGGCATCATCCGTGTAACTCCCTTCAGGGCTATAATGCAATGATTGGAGCATGAGGACTCTGAGGAGTCCTTAGTTCTAAAACTCAGAACATCCATGCATCACAGAAGGGGCAGGTCATGGACATTGTTCTCGAATTCCTGTTAGCAGTTTTTGTATTACTGTCAGAAAAAACTCATCTAGCAAAAGCTTAGACTGAATTCTGCTACAAAACCAAATTTGACTTACCTGTCTCCACAGAACATGGAAAACTAGTGAGCCTTATGCAAAGGAATAAGGCAGTTTTAAAAGGCACTGCTATTTAATGAGCAGGTGTTTCTATTAGACTATTTTTATATGTTACCAGAATGGCATGAAGTGACCTCTAGAAGTCAGAACCAGTTAAGATTTTCCTTGAGAAGGACATACACTTTGGGAGGATAAGTAACACCCATCACTGCTGTTAATCATCAGAGAACTGTACAGACTCTAGCACAGGATATGAAAGCAGTAGAGACAGAATAGTGACCTCTCTCGGCCCTGGGTGACAAGATGGTTGATGTCGCTGCTGTGCCGCCTGTCACTTCTGGCTGCTACTTTACCTTCAACTTCAGAGAGCCAGGCCTTGGGGAAAAAAGGCAAATACTGGTGTCAAAGAAAACTTGATGCTAAACCAGCACATTTAACAAATGCATTTAACTGCATACAGTTCACAACCACACAGACTGCAGTCAGATGTCAAGTCTCATAATTACTTCACACAAAGCATGAACCTATCCTTTATGCTTAGCCTACACTCCATATTAGTGTTGAGGAAAGAAAAAATCTATAATTACATGTGAATTTCAGAATAAGTGAATAATAATATATTCTTCTGAACAGTTTACACCTTTAATAATCCTTATTCTAGCTAGATGAACACACTTGAAAATACAGCACCCCACAAAAAATTGTATCAGGAGCACTTTCTTAAATCAAGTAGTTTTTCTGGGTGCTGTATTTAAAATCTGTAAGGCAAAGTACAATTGTACCAATCATTGACATTTTCCAAGGAACTGTTTTAGAATCTAACCTCATTCTTGTGTATTTCCATCCGAAGACGGTCCATGTTGCTCATAGTCTCAGTTAATTTTGGTTGCAAACTGCTTGGATCACCCATCTGCGGATTTTTTTCATAAACATCCTTCATCTTGATGAGGGCATCTCTAAAAACATACAAAACACAACAATAATTACTATACCAGTATTGATTCATTAAAGCTAAAATAACGTGTATGAGATCCTGAACTGTGATTAGATACCAAGCACAGCAATGAGGAATTACTGGTCTTCACACCATGCCTAAATCCTTCTCCCACTCTGTCCTCTTAGCACTCTGCCTTCCTTTCTTGTGTTGTCCACAGGTACACAAGGACACCAGCTGCTGACTCTTATCTATCCAGTACTGTTTCCCATACTGTTTGTTATATTTCCTAAATATATTAAATAACAATAAAAAATAACATAATTTTTAAAACATTTAAAAATAAAATAATTAAATAACAATTTCCTAAATATTAGTCATGTTCTGTTCTTAAAGCACAAAGTTGCAGCTGTCTTGCTCAACAGACCCACACATTTTTTTAATGTGTGATTTTAGAGCCAATGTTCCCTATGCAGTATTAGAATCAAAATGAGTATTACAGCAAAGCAAAAGGAAGCAATGCTAACAGAACCTATATACAACAAACTATGAATTTAAAAATGCTTTTCAATAGCCTGGCCTAGTGCATTGTCTCCTAGCTCTTGAGCACTGTTGGCTTAGGTAGAAGACGTCAAAAGAACCAGAGAGAAAACCATGACAGAAGTCCAAAAAAAAAAAAATGCACTCACTTTTGGTCTGTTTCCTTCTGTAGTTCTCTGTTAAGTTCATCGATTCTCTGCTGCAGTTTCTTGCGTCTTTGTTCTGGAGGAAGATGGCTGAAGTCTTCTAGTGCAGGGCCCTGCAAGCAGAAATACTATGAAACAAGCTGCATGCACAGGTCTGGGCAGCTGAACTGACATACCCACACATGGACAGTGTTCACTGGAAGCAGGATGGACCTTCTTAAAAACTCTACTTGACAGACAGCTCTACAAAAGACCGCACAGAATAAATGCATGTTCTTGCTGCCAGTGTAGTCATTCAGTCAAAGGGCTTTCTGCCTTCTGTAGCAGTTGGCTCACAGAGGTAATTCAAAATTTCTAGACTTTATTTTTCTGAAGTCATGTACCTCTTACATCCACTGCACTTAAAGAAGATTTAGAAAGGACAATTATTTGAGTCAGAACAAAAATCTAAGATGTGTATATAATAATGAGATGTGTATATATGTATAAAATTGTTTCTTTCTCTGGAGTGTGTTCTGCGGTCATTTGGATGGTATCAAAAGGAAAATACTATATTTTGGATCTTCATTCCAAAGCACTATTACAGTGCTCTTCCAGAACTTCAGCAATCCTAGAAAACATACTAAAACTTTAAAACTTCTGATGGATTTTACCTCAAGTAAAACTAGTTCACAGAGCATTAGAAAAAGCCTTTGTAATAGCAAAATTTTTACTTAAATTTGTTTATCTGACTCAAAACTTGCTCAAATATTCCAAGTCACCTTGCTTACAAAAAAAAAACCCACCCCAACAACCAAAGAACTTCAGGGAAGGAAAAAAAACCTTTTACTTCCGAAACCTTTAAAAAAATTCCAATCCAGCCAATTTAAGACCACCTATTGTTATGAACCCAAACCTGCAAACTTGATTGCAAACTTGTGCAAAGATTATGATAAGCAGGATAGAAGGGCCTGGGTATAAAATGCATGGGAAGAGATTTTAATGCATCTTGCAACTTTGTTGTGAAAACTCTTCCTCTCAGGGTGACAGACACTGACAGTGTTAACAAGGAAATATGGTACATGTCTTAATCACAAAAGGTTGGGGTTTTTTGTGTTCCCAGTTGCCTAAGGAAGTTGGTTTTAACACAAGAAACCCACCTGCCATTACAGTAACCTTCTATGGTGGCAAACCAAACTGGCCAGCACTTCTTTTGTCAAGAAGAAAGTTTACAGAAACTTGACTGTTGAGATTTTGACACAAGCCTTGAGCTCAGGTGCCAAGTTTCCAATATCCCCCCCAAAGAACTTCTTACCCCCCTCAACTTCTTTTGCACTTGTAAAATCACTCTCACTGCTTTTTAAGAAGGGAATACAAGACATCCTAGAAGAAGGAAAATCGAGATATGATGTTTCCAAAATAAAACAAGTGTTTCTTTCTGGAGGAAGAAGAATACACACTGTGTATACTCTCCAAGTCCAGAAATGCAAAATGACATAAACTTCCTGTTCCCTTCAGAAGGAGTCATCCAAGAAAACAACTGTTAAGTGTAATACACTACAAAGAAGCAAAAATACAATCACGTCCTCTCTATCATTCTTCCTTACAGTTTAAACCAGAGTATCCTCTAAGATGAATCAGAAGAACAGAGGTCTTTTTGTGAATTTTTACTGATTTACTCTGCAAAACAATATTGATTAAGGTGTGGTTTTATTTAATGTAACAGCTTCCTATATTTCTAAGCATAAAGGTTCTTCCCTGCAAATTTTTCTTCCAATTCAAAGGAGTGCAGTATTCAATATTTCTTCTTTACACAAATTTTATGATCTTTTCATATACATATTTTATGCCAATTTTCCTGACAAAGAAAAATCACCAAATATTTCCATCATGACCAACTTGTGAATACTGGTCACCTCTAAAATTCCAAAATTGCAGATTTAGTTGCAGCCAGATTATAAGTCTAATTGCCTTACATTAAGCATGGATGATTAAGAAGACTGTGCATATGAGTGGAAAATCTGAAGATGTATTTCAGCACCTGACTTAAAGCAGTTATGATATGGAAACACTTTCAAAAGATTACTTTCATGCTATCTTAGCAGAAGTACAGCAGACAGATCAGCACACGGGCTTACCATCTTCACCGACCACTGCACAGTTCATTTGAAAACAAAAAGAAACGGGAAATTATTTACATGCAATGACCAGTTACAAAAATGACTAATGCCTAAAAATGTATTTTTAAAATATTACTTAAGGATCGACATTTTCATTTATAGAAAAAAAAACCTTTTAACTATAAGCACAATAAAAGAATTGCTTTAAGAATTACTGATTTAAAAAATACTAGGTGATAATGGGTACTTTAACTTACAAAATTCTAATACACAACTTCATTAAACTACTTTTGAATTTTAGTGTTCTGAATAAAGGGCTAAAGAGCCTTCTATTGTAGGAAAAGAAACACACACACAGCCAACATTGCACAAAATAGCAGAATTTGATGATGATGGACTGATCAGCCATATACAAATAATTTGTTAATCATAGCTCAAAATCCACTATGATCACTCTTGCAAATGTAATTTTTACAATGTATTTACTTTATTATCACAGTAGATCTAGAATAAATAAAGATATTTTTCAAGTCTAGAAGTAAGTAGTTTTACTTTCTGAAAACAGCATTGGTCATTGTTACCTAAAATTGTTTTTGTCCAGCTAAAAATGAAGACATTTAAAGAGTAAAGACTTTATCCTTAGAAGAAGCAAATAAAATATGGGTGCCAGGAGTTGAATCTTGGGTTTAACACTGACGGCATTTTGAAGATCTACCATTCTTTCAATGACTTGGACAACCCTTTCCAGAGGAACACCAAGCACCTTAGAAGACAGATATCTCAACTTCACTTTTGATCCTGAGCAATTGTTAAGGCTGTTGCTTGGGGCACACACACAAAATTAGAATTTCTTGCAATGATGGAAGTAAAGCACCTTCACAAATGATACTTTGGTAGGAAGCTCAAAGTCCAGAGATGCAAGATGACATAAACACATGACATCCTGTTCCCTTCAGAAAGAGTCTTCCAAGAATACACTGTTAAGGTTTACAGATCGCTGCTGACAATGCAGCTACTTTATATACCAAGTGGCATCAAACACAGACCTCTCACAGGCACTAACACTGTCTGCAATTGTTAAGATTTCAAAGGAGAAGCAGCAGCACATAGCAGCACTAATACAGCCAGTTACACTTGCTTACACCTTCTTTCAATAACCTACTCTACAGCTGCTGTTTGCTGCTCTTGCTCTACATCATGATAGGAAAATGTACTGCATGAAGCACAGAGTGGAGGGAGACTGGTTTTGTGATCTCCAGTGCCTTGAGTGAAATCTTGTACAGGGCATGTTAAACAAAATGACCAGTATGCTTCACTGCCTGATACATGCCAACTCATGGATAAAGCCTGGTAGGAGCAGGAGCAAATTAAATACCATTTTACATGGGCAGATAGTGATAGAACAAAGGGAAACATTTTTAAACTAAAAGAAGATAGATTTAGATTAGATGTTAGGAAAAAATTCTATATTCAGAGGGTGGTAAGGCACTGGAACAGTTGCCCAGAGCAGCTGTGGATGCCCCATCCCTGGCAGGTTCAAGGCCAGGCTGGACAGGGCTCTGAGCAGCCTGGTCTAGTGGAAGGTGTCCTGCCCATGGCAGGGGGTTGGAACAAGATGATCTTTGAGGTCCCTTCCAAACCAAACCTTTCTATGATTCTATGATTCAGTAGTTCTGCATGTCAGTACCACTTGGACATCATTTTTCAGGGACAAAACACATGGGAAACAGCTTCACATACTAGCAAATATTAAGCATTTAACCAAGGTATATTATAAAAGTAATACTGATCAATGAGATTAAAAAAAAAAATCCATTAGTAGTCCAGTATACATTTAAGTTGAAAAGACTTTAAAAATATGCAATAATGTGGTGTCTCTTAAAATGCTTGCAAGGAAATTCAAAATATAAAAAATTAAATGTTCATCTTGAAGATTTTACGGAGATTAACTCTTTAATAATTTGGCATGCTTGAGTTAATCTAGATCTGTAGGATATTAGTGATGCTTCCTAATGTTAAAGAATTATTAAATTTAAATTATTTAAAGAATGTATTAAATTAATTCAATTTTACAACATGAACAATATATTTTAAAAGTCAAATAAAGATATGGTTTCATTTTCCATTAGCATTCTGTAGTTGTTAGGAGATGATCTTTTGCTTCAGAAAGAGGTTCTAGAAGTAATGGTCCTACAAGGTGATGATTTGTAAGCCAGGAGTCAAAACATTTAGTGATCAACAAAATCGCGGCGTAATCAAGGCCTGTGCCATTTCAACAACCACCTAATCCAGGTAGTTCCTCACTGAGTGCTTGCTAAAGAAGAAACATTAGCTTCATGGCCAGACCAAATTATGATATAATGACTCAGGAGAGGAGAAGCTGTCCTCCATATAGACTTAGAGGACTACAAGAATCTTCTAAAAAATGGCAGTGCTAGAAAGGTTATTTCCAAGGTATCTGGGGGCCTGAAATTAGGTGCCACAACATGACTTAAAGATAAATAAAGTTTTAGCTGTAACTCATTCTGTTTCAGAATGACAACAAGGGTGCCCCTAAATTGTAACTTTACTGCAATAGAACACTTGTACCTTGATCTCCACATTACGTCAACAAGAGTCAACCATTCCTGATGCACATGAAACAGCAAGTCAATATTGTCTTGAAATACCAAAAAATTATTAATTATATGTAATCAAATGCATCCAATTACCTTATTATTTGGATCAATAAGTGTCACTAAACATACATAAACTGGGCAGCCTACACTTTTCTGATATAACAGGAAAGTGCCAGTACATTTATCACTAGTGCCATGAATGTTGCTAGGAAACCACTTAGTATTTCCCTTCTACTGACTTCCAGATAAATTCTATTTGCAGAATATGCCACTGTATTAGTAAATTAATTGAGAAGTCTCAGTGCCATTTGGTAGTAATTTTTTCAATAATTTTACCCAAAAGAACCTAGGACAAACAAGAGTGACTAATTAATCAGAAAATGCATTAAAATTTTAATGTTTGAAAAATTCAGTATTTCAAAATCTGCAATCACCATAAACTATAGCATTTGATGTACAAAAGAAATTAAATTCTCCCTTTTTAGTTCAGTGCCTCATAATCAACTTTTACTATTTTCAGTTCAAAGTCAGCAAATAAGACATCTGATCTGCCAGATGATTTTTGTGGTAACTGTATATCCAATGATAAATTACTGCAAAAATATGTTACATGATGGTAGGAAAACATTTGTGAATGTGAACAACAATGAAGAAAGGTATCAAACACATGCTGAGCACCCTCTTTATAACACCTTTCTTTTAGGCATGAGCATTTCAAATGTGATAAAGAATATTTCTACTTTATTTTATTTTTAATCTGGTTGGTAACTTCTGTATAGTATGAAAAAAGGACCCTAGAAGTGACCTTATAGCTAAAGTGTTACTTTTAGCCAAGTAAGCCTTATAATGAGGGTGAAGAGCATCAGAAAAGCCACATCACAAGCACACTGCTCATAGCCCATCATGCATTTCAACTTGTTATCAAACTTACCCCTCTTTTGAGGCTTCTGAAAGAAGGAATTCTGGGCTTCCCTGTTTTTATGTCACTCATGCAATAATGCACTGGTTCAATGGAGAATATGGGATACTGGGACCCATTAGGAGTACTGGATGTGTATAAACTAGTAGGGGTTAGGGGTGGGGATTGTGGCTAATGTGGAAATAAAGAAAGCAATAAATAAGCCAAATGTTCAAAGTGATTTTAAAATGAAAATTCTGTCTTACAAAATAAAATTTCCATCCAACACAGAAACAGCTTGTAACGTTCCAGACACATTCATACTATAACTGTATTGGGTTTAAAAGGTTTCTGTCATGAACTAATCTTCAGTTACAGGTTGCTGCAGACAATGAAGGAATATTCAAAAAAGCTTAGACTCAACACTGCCACAAGATCCTAACAAGATCCCAAAGTTCCCTGCCTCTTTTCTTAAAACAGAGCTCTGCTATTGCCAATTTAGTTACAGTCATTCTGGAAGCTCAAGCATTCCTGCTCACTACTTCCCCTTTCCCCCTATATTGAGGTACCCTACCAGGTTAGCCAAACCAGAAATATTTGGTGCACCTATGGAGAATGACTGAAAAAGTATTTTCAATCTCTGTAGTAAAGCTGGACTGACACAAAGCCCGCATGGCATTCTTAATATCATTACAAGAACTTCACCCCTTGTTTCAAATTGCTTCTCTCACTTTTTGTCTCTCATACCTCTGCTGTTCTTTCCCAGTTCAATGTTCCCCTACTGTTTCCACTGCTGCACAACTAATTCCCTTTACAAAAGGTTTTTATGTCTCTGACAACATTAAAAATAGGCAAAGGAATACCTGCAAGTCAAGACCAGCCATAGTTTCAGCTAAATGAGGGCCCAAAGGCCACCCTGAATACCCCAGCTGTAGTAAACCAGCTAATTTTATAATAGATAATTTAAGAATATATTTTAAAGCCTGTGGATAGTATTTGGAATTAAATATGTATCTTTCAGTAAGTATTTTGCTCCCAGCTGCTGTTTTGTAGAACACTCCTCCATCCTCCTCAAAAACAGGTAAAAAACAGGGACAAAATCTTTCATTTCATCCAGGTCCTTAAGGAAGGGATGCATGTAGCATGTACACACATATGTATACCTGTGACTCCACACAGAAAACAGTGAGGCTGACTCCCTGAATGCTACACACAAAGTGAGTGAACTGGGGAGAAGAAAGAGTAGGGCAAGCCTTGTCAGATTCTTTCAGCTGTCATCACACTAAGGGATTTCCTATAACTACAGTACATGCCAAGGTCCAGACTGAAACCAGTGTACATTTACATACTCTCCAAACTCTCAGAAAGATGTCTTGTGGTCAAACTGGCAATTGTGATCTAATTTCAGAATAGGCTGAATCTCACCCACCTCTGTGGACAAATGCAATATATATGCCCATCTATTAATGCATTTAAACTGTTATGAATCATTAATTATATTGCATGAAAAGTAAACAATCAGTTTTAACACAGCTGGAGTTACATAATATACTGAGGATAGAATAAAGAATCAGCTGTATCCTTCCTTTCTGTAAAGACCTACTTTATCACAATACTATCAAGTGGAAAATAAGTCCTACCATTAAGAAGCTCTAAGAACAGTTTCCTGTAATAAATGACAAGAACTGGCTTGGAGCATTAAAATAACCTCACAGAAATTTGTGGGAATCATTAAAATGGCCCACTGATTTGCTCCAATACTAAATAAAGATATAGCATAAAATTTAAGTATGTATATATTCCATTATTCATTTATATAGGTAATGCATGTATTGACAACCTTTTTTGTTGATCCATGAAGGCATCTTGCATAGAAATTGTTAATTGTAACTCATAAGATAACAAAGGAGTAATTTCTATACTTTCAATTTTTTCCTGAGCATAGGAGTATTTTTCCCTATTTCATAGTAATATTTCTTCTAAGACATTTACCTTTATGGAGCTCCCACAGTACGTTTTACCAATGACATATTATAAACTTCAATGTTTTCAGAGAAAACTAGCAGCAGGTATAATAAAATACTAGGGGTTGCTTTTTGTGTCAGACAGATCTGAAGTCTGCCCAATTCCGAAGCATTTTCTCCCTCCCCATATGTTTACATTTACAATTAACACCTTTCCTATGCAACTGCAGAAAGTCTTTACAGTATCTTAGAAACATTACAGTAATGGGAAGCTACTTTTATCGAATAACTATTAAAAATGTCCCCAGACACAAATCACTAGAAGAAAAACTGAAAAACTTCCCCAGTGACAACTTGATTTTTAACATGGTAAGTACTCAACGCACTCAAACCTTCAGATCTCCTTACACATACTTTAGAAGACATTGGCAGGCAAGGGGAAGATTTTTTTTTTTAAATACATAAATTGCTGCTTCCATGTACTCTAAATGTTCAAATCTTAATTTTCCAAATAGTAATTTCTCAATTGTTACCTTTGGTTTCTTTCCAAATAGCCACAGCTTTCCTTTAGCCTTGCCGACTGTTGTTTTTGTATCAATTCTCATTCCCTCTTGCTTTGGTGTACTGATGGTTCCATCAGAGATAGTTCTGTAAATATTCTGACTGTAGTCTTCAAATGGAAAATCTCCAGGAGGTTCAAAACCAGATTTGAAGCAGTCTATCACTAGTTGAGAGTCCTAAACATAGGACATTAAGGAGTTTAAAAAGCAAACCCATCAAGAACCAGAGAGAAAACAGGGAGACAAATTTTTCATTTAATTGCAGAGATGGGAAAGTAAGAGCGAGCTTAAAACACACACTTTTGGACAGAGCAAGTTAAGGTAACAACATTCTTTTATCTCAGCAGTGTTCACGAGTGCATAGCAAAGCATACTCTGCTATTCAGAATATTCCAGCAAATACTTCCTGACGGTTATCACAAATTCAAAACAGGACATGCTTTAGGGCCAAACTACTTTCCACCTTTTAATCTTTCAACATTGGCACTGAAATGAAGACAGAATTAAGAAACTAGATGCAGTAAACTATAATAGGACTATAATCCTGCTGCAGTCAAACAGCATACAGAATGATACTTTGTTAACGAAACACCCTTTACATGTCTTAATACCACATACAGGGGAAAATACCGACCACACTGGTATTCCAGGATATTTCAGGATAACCAAAATAATGTGTCCAAAAGCACACCCAGTGAGAATGTGTCAAAGACATTCAGATCCCACAAAATCAATAAAGCAGGAAGAGTGCAGACGTGATCACTTCTGCTGAAATCAAAGTAACAACACTTTCCAAGCAAATGTTTGACAACAGAAAGATAAATGTACAAGGTAAGGCAGTCTTTCCCCTCTCCACAGCTTCTGTATCAGTCAAATTGCTCACATACATTTAAAAAAAGTTACTCAGTTCTACTTACTCTATGTTCATCAACTGATTTTGCTGCAAGGATCATCCCTTCTAAGCATTTTGAGATAATTGGAATAACCTTGCGCTCAGAGTCAGCAAAGCCTTTGTAACATTCACTAAGTTTGATAGTCCTTCTTTCATCCATTTCTTGAAGTTGCTGCAAGAGCAAAGAAAGATAAAGCTTTCATTTACAGGTTTTTTCCCTCCTTGATCCTGACATATGCAGTTACCATGGTCACCATGGTGAGGGACAGAATTTCTGTGCCTTCGCAGTATTTTTATTTGCTTAACAAAACAGAACTTAAAAATCCTTTCAGACATAGACTTAAGACGCCCAGAACAATAGTTCTGAAGAGTTTATGCTCTTTGGTTTCTAAAAATTATGTAAAGGACTGGACTTTCTTTCCCTTCTTTTATAAAGCACATGTACAGTGTTTACAGGCAAGTGTTTGAAGTCTTTGTTTCATGCAAAAATGAAAACCACAGTGAATAAATTTTACTGATTTCTACATCTCCTCATTCTCCTTCTAGTTCCAAGTAATTCCTCTCTGGTCATAAAGATCTCCATCTTGCTTTTATTTTTATACCTTCCAAGAAATACCAGTGATTAAAAAAATAGGAAAAATAAGAAAAAATAAAATTATCAGCAGTTTTGACACTCTGATTTTAAATACAAACCATTTCCTTTAGAAGTGTGCAAGAAAATAAAGATAAGAACATCATTACGTAAGATTTGCAATAACAGTTTACTGGAACAGAAAAAAGAATAAATTAAAGAAAAATATTATTAAGATAATAGCCCTGGACCTTTCACCTGAATGCAGAAAAAAACCCACAAAACCAAAAATCAGTAACATATATACCAAGAGGTTGTCAAAAACTGGTTAAGAAGTTGGATCTTTCCTGTATCTACACTAAGGCAGATGTCTCAAACAGTATTCAATTTCATCTCTCCAAAACAAAACCACCTAGACATGCTAAACCCCTCTCCAAGGTTTTCCCATAGAATGTTACCAAATACTTGCAATGAAGTAATAAAAGTGTAGTCCCAAGAGAAAGCAGGACTAGGCCTTTCTGCTCTTACTGTAGAGTTCAAAAAATGTGAGTAATATCTTACAATGATAATGGATTTTAACCCTAGAGAAATAAAGGCAGTAAAGCAAAAGTCTGGTCCAAGCTACAAAGATGATCAGCCTGTTTGTCCTGGGAGCTGACTCCGGTTCTTGGATCAGTGTGTTAAAGTCAGACCTACTGGAGTGCTGCTTAACAGCTAAAATATTAGAAAATTCTTTAATAAGCCAAAGCAATCTTCTCCTGTGAATCCTAGACCTTCTAGTAAGGAATTTTAAAAAAAAATATGAGCTGACTTGTGCTTCTGGAAAATATCAAACATACTTAAGTTGGTATACCTTCAAATAAAGCCCATGTTTCACCTTCCATTTCCTCACTCCCTGTCTCAGTATCAGTTCCCACTCCTATTTCCCAAATGGCTGAAGGTACATGCCAACACACTTTTGAACTCTCCTCACCTGACACCCCCAACTACTTTAAACTGGTTTTCTAGTTTTGCAAAGTCCCTGTTTTTGAAAGAATGCTAAAAAATCTTAATAGTTACATAAAGCATCTCAAGAAATCCCCACTTTAGATGCAAAGTATTGATCTTTAACTTTTTTAATTGTTTAGAAAGATCTGTGGATTGCTGGTAACACAGATGACTAACTGGGGGCTGGAAAGGGTGCTGGATCTTCTGCTAGCCATGCATGAGATCCATTAAACCACAGTCACCGTTAGCTCCCTTCTTTCCTTCACCTCTGCCAGAGGCAGAGCATACACGCACACATACAAGTATCCTGAGAACCAGTGATCAACCCTTAACAGAATTATTAAGTGTTTGCTGTCACCCAGATGTCTCAAATGTTTATTTTGCCAGATCCTTTCAGAAATATTTAAACAAAGAGTCTATAAAGTATAAAAACTTAAAGAAAATGCAACCAAGCATTTTCATTAGAAATCTAAGCATTAGTATGGTAAGCAGTCTCATGAAAAAAACACAAGTTGTCTCAAGATTATGGTAATTTCTTGATAAAATGATCCACTAAAATAAAAAAAAATTAATTTTTCCAAGTTTTTAATTTTAAAGTCTACTTCTCTTTAGAAAAGGATCAGACATACTTTATCTGTTAATCATTTTACCTTGTAAATCTGAGGAATGACAATGTAGTAGTGTTTGTGCTGTTCCCCATTAAAATTCTGTAGTTGTGCAGCATACTCATTTTTGTTTTCATCAGCCATATGTGTGCGCAGGTTTAACTGTTGCTTAGCCTGGTAGGAAAGTGTTATCAGGTTAAAGGTGTGGTGCTTTTCAGTGACACACAGCATTATCTTATGTTATCAACTATACAAGAACACTGGTCACAAGTCATCAAAACTGACATCCTTGTAACTGAAATAAAAGAATGTAAGATTTCACATACACTGACACTCCAAAACCTCATTTGTTTTATACAGAGAAAGAAATTACCATTGTAGTTCCCTTAGCCAGGCTGCTCAAATGCATATCCTAAAAAACACAAGATCCCAAATACCAGACAGCTGCCTGTTTAAGGAAGACAGCACAGCCATCCAGAGGGACTGCCATGAACTTCAACAAGGCCAAGCGTGAAGCCCTGCGTGTGAGTTGGGGCAATCCCAAGCACTAACACAGGCAGAGAGAATGGGTTGAGAGCAGCCCTGAGGGGAACGACCTGGGGGTCCTTGCAATGTACACTCACAGCCCAGAAAGCCAACCCTACCCTGGGTTCCATCAAAAGCAGTGTGGCCAGTGGGTCAAGCGAGCTGCCTCTGCCCCTCTGCTCAGCACTCCTAAGACCCCACCTGGAGCACCCTCAGCACAGGATGGAAATGGACCTGCTGGGAAGAGTTCAGACATAAAGATCATCAGAGAGCTGGAGCATCTCTCCTATGAAGACAGGATGAGATAGTTAGGAGATCTTCAGCCTGGAGAAGCAGAGGCTTTGGGGACACCTTAAAGCCCCTTCCAGTACCTAAAAGGGGTCTACAAGAAAGCTGGAGAGGGACTTTTTACAAGGGCATGTAGTGACAGGACAAGGGGGAATAACTTTAAACTCACAGCCAGCAAGTTTAAATTAGACATTAGGAAAAAACTGTTCACTTTGAGGGTGCTGAGGCACTGGAGCAGAGCAGCTGTGGATGCCCCATCCCTGCCAGTGTTCAAGGTCAGGCTGAATGGGGTTTGAGCAACCTGGTCCAGTGGAAGCTGTCCCTGCCCATGGCCAGGGAATCTTCAAGGTCCCTTCCAACCCAAACCATTCTGATTCTGAAGCATACTCCTTTCCTGTGCTGTCTTACATAACACTGTAACTTTGATTTTGCACATAATAAGTAAGCATATTTTACACACAAATTTTATACATTCAATGAATATTGTTTCAGTACTGATGATTTACATGGAAATGAAATATCATTGACAATAAAGAAAAGAAAAGCCACTGCCCTTACCTTCTCAACATCAGCCTTTGTCGCATTAGTGTCATTGTCCAGTCGTTCATAGCTTTGCTGTGCCTTCTCTGCCTCTCTGCATTCTCTCTCAAATTTCTTTTTGCTCTACAAAAGGCACAAACTTACTGCTTCAACAGCCACTATTTCCATTTGGTAATGTATGTTAACTCTGAATTCTAAATATCAAAGCTTCCGTTTAGGAATCTTAAATTCACTAAGTATCTTTAAATGAGCACATTGTTAGCACAGCAAGTAGGTCAACCAAATTATTTTGAAGGCAGTCTGAAGGATGTATCTACACTACAATTATCATCAGTATTCACGTCAAGTGGCACAGCTGTAGGTAGCACAGACAACAGTATTCTGTATACTTGATGTTCCATATATGCAGCTATTGTCAAGACAACTGCTGTAGGAAAAATTTTTGCAGCTCCAGAAGTTAACATCTCCAGAGAGAAAGTGCAACTGAGTCTCTGAGCTCCTGCTTCACAGCAAAGTCAGGCAGCTGAGGTTAGTGTGTCCCTTAAAGGCATCTAAATGCATTTAAAAGACTGACTTTGCACTCAGGTAAATGCAAGGCACACAAAGAAACTGTTTGTCTGAGGTGAACTCTGGGAATTCAAGATTATCTCGGTGAAGAGTGATAACATCTACAACTACCACATCTGCTTCTGTTCTGATCCTCTGATGATGAATTAAACTCTTTGACATAACAGTGAAGCAAGATCCTACCCATCTGGGATGACAACAATAAAACAGAAAATCACCTCTCCAGTATTGCTTCACAATAATCTGAATGAAAGATATAATGAATTTTTAAGACAGAAAACCAGAACATCAGAATGCATCTTGAACAGACTTGGTTGAATATCCTCCTATCTTTAAAAGCATTTCTTTCAAGAAAAAGAAGCTTATAATCTGTCCTAGAAATTATATCTTCCTGCATTTCTCTGTTAAATAGTAATTCTACCTCCTGAAAGTACAATAGCCTATAGTGGTATTCTTGAATATATCTTATGTAACAAGCCCTCAAGCTCAAGACAAATTCAGTGACTTAAGATTTCATCTTCATATAAATAAACTGTCATTTTTAGTAGCCCAAGGAGAAGCAACCGAAGTCTGTACCCATGTTAAAACCAGATTCCTTTATGCTGGATAAAAGCCAAGGCTTCACTCAAACATACACACAGAAGCTGTTTACAGGAGATTTTTTTTTAACCAGGGAACTGTAAATACACTGAACTGTATTTTGGATGTCACTAAGTTACTTGGACATTAAGTAATACAGCTAAATATTAAATCTAAGCAAGACAGATGAAAACAGTTCCATATACAGACTGTATATCTTATTTAAGTTCAACAGGAATAAAATCCAAACACAAACTCACATTATCCATCTGTTTCCAGCACATGTCCAGATACTGCTGAGCCTTTCGCCCTTCCTGAAGATGCTAAAAACACCACAAATAAGTTAAATTTGCCTGTATTTTTAGTATTATTACCATTCATTAGTCCCTGCTCTAGTTGACAGCCTATGATGTGCAGTATCTTCCACAAGCTACCTGTACTCTTTGGAAGATATTACTAAACACGTAAGAATAGTATCACAGATACTGGGGTACACTGGCAAGAAAAAGTTCACTAGTGAGCACTCTCTTCCTAAGATACTAATTTTTAGGTTTAATAACTGTATTATAGTATATAATATTATATATTATATTATAGAATAAATGTGTGTTATAAATGTATTACAAAACCTATGTATTGCCATGTTCATCAAAATGGGTAAACAAATACATCAGTTCGTTAAAAGACACACATTTTGATATCCTATTTTCAAATTTAAAAATACAAAAATTACCATTTTTCTCTCAGTTTTTAGATCATGAGAATATCTCATCAATTCTCCATACACTCTGTGTCCCATCTCTTCTGCGACTACTTCTCGTTGTCCTGCATAGTCATTCAACTCATTGAGGATGTTAAAAAAGGCAATACACGACGTAAACCTGACAGAAAGCACACACACACAAACAAACATACACAAAAAGTTAAACAGCTTTTTTAAATACACTTCTCTCAGTATAGTCTGTACTCCTGATTAGATAATAAAATCACAGACATTTTACGATAAACCTTATCTTAATGCTGAGTTAAGAGTAGAAACACAAGCTGGGAAAGCCTATGTTAAGCCTAGCACGTACTACATGTTGCAATGTCTCTTCAAATACATTTTATAAGAATATGGGGTTTGTGGATGGAAAAGAAAGAAGAAAAATACTACCTGGCAAGCCCTGTGGTATAGTGGTATCTCCTAAGCTGCCCAGTGAGAGGCCTGAGCTTGGGAACGGATACATACGTCCCTAGGCTCGGAGGCTGAGCTTGCTGCAGAGATGATGTACTTGGTAGTCTTGAGGGTGGAACATGCCAATCATCCCACTCCTATGCATCCCGATGGATGTTCTACACAACAAGTTTGCTATCAGCTCTGGAGACAGCTGCCTGTTTGCCTGCCCACCTCCTGGCTGGAAGTAAGGTGCCACTATGGCTGGCACTAAAAAGGGGGGAAGAGGAGGGGCAAAGGGTAGAAAGTGTGTGTGGAAGGGAAGAAAGGAAAAAAAAAAAAAACAGGCACCACATTAAAATATACATCTTTCTCTCTTTTAACTATGGAATACTGCCATTTCCATAGGCTTGGCTTTTGGGAATTTCAAATGCCACTCTAGCACTGGAAAGCCTATTCCCTGAGGTCCAGGATTTTTACATAGTTAAAAGAGTTAGAAGAAATCCTACTGTGAATTCTTAGGCACTCTGCACAGCATGTGCTCTGGCTGCAACCTGGAACTTGTCCACTTTTTTTATTTCCTAAGACTTACCCCTAAAAAAAAAAAAAGTACTGTGCTTTTTCAAATAAATTTTTTAAATGGCTATGGAGACGGACAGCAAAACAAGCACATTTCTGATAAATAAAGTTGTTTAGCACAAATTGTTCCTCCACCATTAGACATTCACTTATTCTGTCTCCAGAGTCAAAGCAAGTCAGCATTTTAAGAGCTCTTCTTGCCCAAAACATGACAATTTCGTGTACACTCAGGTCTCAATATAGAGATGCACAGCTACATTTGTATTGTCATAAAAATGTACAGAAAAACTAAGCAGAAAACCAAAGCCTAAGGACACACACTTGCTTTTCTTTAACAAAAAATACCAGACTGTACACAGCAAGCTAAACTTCTGCTTTCAAATTTTCAGTTACCTAAAGATTAATTTGGAAGGGAACAAGTACAATGTGCCACGTTTACTACACTAAAATACCAATAGGAGTAGATAAAGGTTTTATGCTTAAGAATTACAGCAGAACTATTAGAAGCCAAGCACAGTTCTTTCATTGTCATCACCAATTAAATACTTTATCTTAAAAAAAAAAAAATCCATAAAAGGGCAGCATATACTGTTAGTTCTCACTTTTTACACATAGAACTTGAAATGGACATTTTTACCTGGGCTCCTCATCTTTTGGTGAACGTTTAGGACAGTACTTCTTAACCAGATTTCTATTAAGGAAGAATAAAAAAAGATACTATTTTAGAGTCTCTTTTGAGAAGATGCACACAGACAACTGCATGAACAAATTATTTCTGTTTAATGTTCTATGAACAAATCTATTCCCTCTGTCAATTTATAAGGGTCCTTTAGATAACACAAGGCAGGAATCTATGGTATTATCAAAGTTTTAAGTCACTTTGACCTAGAACAATTTGTAACTATTTTAAAACTTCTATTGCAGTGACTAGATATAAAATGAAGAGTTCTTTATTTAACATCGTTTTCACGCATGCAGAAGGCAGCAGCAGACGAGGACAAGGCCAATGTATGATCACTGTGTAACACACGGACAGTGCACACTGTGTGCTGTGCCATAAGCACCAAACTCCATGCCTGAATTAAGCTTTGAGTGCAGATTCAGGTCAAAAATTTTAACCACAGTATTTCCAAATCTTCAATAAGGACATGTCCAGAACAAGAGAGGCAACGTCTCTTTTCAGAAAAAAATTTTACAATTTGTCCTACCACCAGCATTGCAAAAATATCAGGGTTTTAGAAACTAAGCAAATCTCTAGAAGACAATCCACAGGAGCAGCACTTAACAGAGTATCACAGCCCAATTTTTGAGAACATCGATATGAAATAATCTGCTTATCATAGAATGCAGGAAAAAAAGGAATGGAGAAGACAAGATTCTAGGAGGGGAAAAAACCTGGCATCCATGTTTGTGTATTTCATCCCACTGTCTCTCTGTAACTTCAGTTGTTAAAATTGTGAACTACCTTACCATTAAAATAAGGGTGTTAATTCTGCTTTCATTTAAAATAACCTTGTACAGTTTCTCAAATCTATTTATCTGGAAGTCATCTCTATGGCACAAGAGACCACATAGTGAGATTATGTCCAGTCACAAAGTATACACCAAAATATGAGCAGCGAGCTGGTGTGCAAATAGTAAGCTTGGATCTTTTGTCTGTTTCCATACCCTCTGAGACTACAACCAAAAAAATGCAACCATGATAAGAAAGCCAGGTCCTTTTTGTATTAATATGCACTAAGAAACTGAATAAACACTGACTTTCAAAAAACTATCTACACATTTCATAGTAACCTCCTTACTGAAGGTCCAGCAAGAATCTCTTCTTGCTATCCCCAGAACCCACTGTCTGTTGTAACATTCTACTTGGTATGGATTAAATGCAGACATTTTGATAGGAAAATGCATAAACACAATTGAAAAATATAGTAATATTCACTAAGTAACTTCCCTGTGTTCCATTTTCCCTTACATTTCTGCTTTGCTCCTCACTGCTTATTAATGAATAGGAAATTCCTAAAATTCATCTTATTATTATTCAGAAGGTGAAATGCATAACACACATACAATGCTGTAGCTAAGCAACCATGCACGAGCCTTTTCAAGGGAAGATCTTCAGAGTTGTTAAAAATGAGAAAAAAAAAGACTTACTAAAGCCATACAGTTCAAAATCGCAGAAGCGTCATAAATACAGATTATTTACTAGCATGCTGATTTCTGTTCTGGTTTCATCTTTAATGCAATTGTTTACTATTTCTAGCAAGACAAATATTATATAATCCCTTCTCCTAGTAACAGCCAGTTTCATTTGTCAATCCTATCTACCTTTGGATCAAAGGAACATACAGGTTTGAGACACTGTGATCAGGATTTAACAGCACAAGGTACAGTCATCAAAGACAAAAAATATGAAATGACAAGCAAATGCAGGTTTTAAAGATCAAAGAAAAAGACAGTGTTCATGTGAACGATTAAGCACAGATGGCTTTTCCAATAAGTGAATACCAATACCTAATCAAAACAGAGATATTAAATTTAAATCTTTGAAAAAGCACAGGTTAACAAGCAGCCAGTATGAGCATGGATTTGAAGAGTGAAGCATTATTTCAAAGTTGACACTTTTAAGGGGGCATAACATTCTCTGACATTTCAATCCTAATCCATGCCTAATTATCAGAATCCAGATATGGATCTGGACTAGTTTATAAGAAAACTGTACAAGTAATTGCTGACCATCAGAACAGAAACAAATCTACAAGATTAATTTCTTTGCTTCCTAAGAGAAGTGCAGCTGATGACACTTTAATCCTCTTTGGAAGTAAAATTTTGATGACTTCTATCACACTCTGTCTTACAGCCAGCCATTTGGAAGCAGATTTTATACAGGATTAACCACATCCAATTGTGCTGCTCCCATAATTTTATTAACCTCACTTCTTGGTATAAATTGGTCTCAGGTCAACACCAGCGAGACAGAAACCTGATTTTTAAGAGAAGTACCACCTCAGTCACCTAAGCAGATGTTTCAAAAAGCACTCCAGTTGATAAAAATTACTCATAGTCATGTACATAGAACATCTACACAAAATTTTACAGACGTGTAAGAACTGTGTTTATCAACTCAAAACTAAGTTTTCTTCAGTCAATTAATACAGCACATAAAGAACAGAAGCAGCAGCATCAACATAGTACAATTCCTATTAAGTTAGCACCTCAGGTACTGTGGTACCTGCTTATACTAAACCACTACAGCCTCTATATCATATTATAAATGAGCCTGGTAACAAACTTTTTTTGTTTTCATAAGTAGCTAAATCTGCAGTAAGTACTTAAAAGCATTTCCTATTGTCTTGGTTTGAGACACCTATTTACATGTAAAGTAATAGTTTCAATACAATTCTGATGTCTTCAGTGACTGCATACCAGTATTATGGACTGGGGGAAAACAGTAACAATTAACTGTATTTAGTAACATCTCATCTGAAAAAGTTTTAACTGGAGCAATCAATCTTAAAAAATTGTAACCTGGCCTTCAAGTTTACAAAGCTGAATATCCTTGGAACCATTAAGAAACCACATGTTTAAGATTATGGAAACATGACTATAAACAAAACCTGCCACAACTGTATTTGAATAGTAATGAGAAGTGTAAAATCTCAGCTCCAATCAAAGGAAGAGAATTTTGAGAAATCACATGTGGTGATAATGTGTGTTCCCAACTTTACATTTGAACTTACACCCATTTCAAAAATGTTTCCAAAATTGTGCATCTAAAAATGTGGAAACTGTGTCTCAGTTTGACTAGACATATGCGTACATTAATACTGTATTTATAAAAATAACACTTATACACAACAGTATGGAGAAGGAACATGAAAAATAGAATTGACCAGAGTAGCCAGACATCTCCAGAGATCACAATGCAAAATTTAAAGAGCAACAAACAGCTCATGAACAATCATAGCTATTTGCTTTAAACCAACAATAGAGAAGCTGATCATATTCAGAAGTTTTATTCTGCCTGGCAGTTTCACTTCCAGCTGCAGGTATAACTTGTATTACTGCCTAACATCACAGGAAGTGGAACTCCTCTGTCTGCTCAAGTGTCATCATGCTTCAGACAGGACAAAAAGGGAGTGAACCTCCAGAAGAATTATTTTGTGTGTAATGATGTGGAAGTAAACCAGACTTTCACTCTGCTGTTTTTAAGAAACAATTCTGATCATCAGCAGCATCTGAGAATTCAATTTAAAAAGTCAGTCAAGAGCCCAGTAGTTTGGCACATATGAAATCTAATTTTTTCCAGTTACAAAATACAAACAAATTCAACAGTCATATCATTAAAATTGAATGTGTTAATGTACAATGTACCCTGCGGTATCTTTGTCCTGATTCGCATCCTTGTAACCCAGTAACAGCCTGTAATAACCTTTGCAAACCTTCGGGTAACACATTAGTTGAGACCTATGCTACATAAAACTTTAGATTTTCCTTTAAGTTACCTCAAACAAAACCAATTTAAACTTCCTTTTTTTTGTTCCAGAACACATTATGTTGCAGGCAAAGACAAGACAAGCTAGGGTGGTTTTTTCCTCCACAGACAATTGAGGATTCTTCAATTTTTCTTATAATTTTTTCAGTATCAAAGAATAGCAAGGAATGACTTGTAACCTAAAACCAGTATTTGAAAAAGTTATCACTTCTGGAATTACTTGGCAATCATGAGCTGCAAACACCTGCATATAGTAAGAATATAGTGAGTTTGCTCAAACGGCTTCTCATATGCTGCACATGCATCACTTGCCATCTCCTAGAAGACTTGGAAGGGCTGTTGCACCTGGGAAAGGCTCATCACCAAGTTGTGACAGTATAAAGACAAATAGTTTTCAAAATGCAAGGGTATACGCAAAGGGAATGTGAATTTCTGCCAGGAGGTGGACTCTAATTTGTGAAAGCTTAAGAAAAATTCACTCAAGTTTTCATCCTTGGATTTAAGTTATGAGAATAAGATCCATCAATGATCTCAACAGAATATTCATGGTCCACACTGAAACCAAAACAGAAAAAAATACCACCATACATCACTTAGCTTTATCTCCTGGCTAAACTTGGCTTTTCTTGGTCTCCCATCCAAGTACTAAGAGAGCCACAGATCTACCAAGAGGTGACTGCCTGCTCTACTGTTTATACTCTACTAACCAAGAGCATAATTCATCTCAGTTATAAAGTTCATTATGAAAAGATTCTCAAAACTGTTTTTCAAATTGTTTTCCATTACAAAAGGAAGAAACAGTGATATACTAGAAATTTCCATTAGGGATATTAATATCTATCTCACAGGCCATATGCAGCCAATGTTAAAATTCACCAGAACCACAGTCCATCCCACAAGATCTTCTCTCTCAGAAGTTCCCAGGAGCAAGATGCAGGATGGCTAACTCTTCTGAAGGTGACAATTTTGCTTGATCTCAATCCCCCCTGGGCCTCATAACTATTTTACATAATTAAAAACAGTGAGTGTCCTCAGGAGGAATGAGGGCTGAAATCAAGTTGTCATCATGAGACAGTTCACTACTAAACAGTCAAGTCTCCTCCAAAGAATACACATGCAAGAATATCAAAGAGTAGCTTCACAAATTGTCTACTGGCAGAAAATCAGTCACCCTCTGAAGTATGTGCTGTCCAGACCCTCACTGGAAGCAGGCAGGAAGTGCATGCATGCACTGTATAGCATGTGTGCAGCAAGACCTGTTCTTCCCAGAACTGTCATACTTACTGCACAAGGAGTCACTCCAGTCATCTGACAGAAGGGGTGCTCGACAAAACTCTTTCATTTTTGAAAGACACTTCAAGAAAAATCAATAGTTTTACCCAGAGTAAAATGCTGAACAGAGAAAATTTCCTATTTTTAGTCAAATCCTGAAGTAATAATGTGGTGTCTCATCTTGCTAGCCGTGGAATGAACCGTTAAATACAATTAAGCAAAATGACACTTGCTAATACTATTTAAGGAAAATATCTTGATAGATCTGTGGAAATAAAACATATTTCTATTTTTAAACAGAAAACTGAAAACAAATCGAAACAAGGCTGCAAACTGTGCTGCGCATGCTTCCAACTTTCCCTTACCTCCTTAGATTCTTCTATACCAGCTTTGTAAAAGTGGTATTTATTTTCTTCCTTTTAAGAAAAAAATTCCTTCAGTAAAGCAATGGGTTATTACATTAGGTGAATATATACAACTGGATGAAAAGAAACTGATAAAGAAATCAAAAAGGAAATGAGCAGCCCAGATAGAGAACATCCATATCCTCAGCTGTGAACCCTATTACTGTGTTAATGAAGAAGGATTTCTCAGCTCTCTATCTGGTAACAATCTGTTTTGCAAATGATGAGATGATGGAAGAAACCACAGGAGAGAAGTTGCTATCAGTTTCAGTCTTGACAAGGGTAGGCAGCAGCTTCAGCTGAATCCCCAAAGGAATTCAAAACAGTGAAGATGATGGTGAAGGCAAAGCTGGCAGTGAATGCCAAGTTCACAGGAGAATCTTACTTTAAATTTTATTCTTCACGCACTGAGTGCACCTTTTGGTAAAAATCAACCTATTTTATTCTGAAGAAATAACTTTATTCTGAAGCAGTCATTTCATGGCTGCTACTCTCCTTGTATGATCCCTGAAGGGAAATTCCTATCGGACCTAAAAGATGTTTCACTTGGCAGCTACAGAACAGAGGTAAGACAAAGGGTGGCTGGGTTACAGTCTCACCCAAAGGGACAAGACCTGCTATGGAAAGGGTGTGCTATAAGGACAGGAAGGTCTTGTTGTTTGCTCAAGTTCTCCTCAATTACTTCACTCAGATTGCTTAACACAATGTATTGTAGCTCTTGCCAATTCAACATGAGAAATTAATTAGTAGCAGAGGCACACACACACACAAGTGTAGATAGAGATAATGCACTTTACAGCAAACATGCTGATAGTCAGTGCAAAAAATCACTATGGTTTTCCTTATTTTGAATCTTTAATTTTAAGTCTTAAATCTTTTTAGTTCAAAGATCTGAAGGGTGGGTGGGAGAGAAGAGTGGGAGAGAAGGCAAAAACACCCAAAGATAATTTTCTGGTTTAGACTGGTCTGTCGTGAAAACAGCTAGTGATGTAATTCACTGTGTAAATGAAAAACAGTCATTAATCACTACATTTCATACTTGCCCATCATCTGATACAGTGATTTTAAGTAACTGCTAAGATCCTTTTGCAAAGAAAAAAAAAATCTTACCTCAGTTGTTTTGCATAGTTTTGCTCAATTTCTATCCTTTCTTTTACAAATTTTGCGTATTTCTCCAAGAAGTCAATGCCCCACTGTGTATGCTTGTCCAAGTTATCAAACTGATCCTTTAAAAACAAAAGGAAACAAAATTACCCAGAATTAGTTAAGAATTGCAACAGCACCAGATTTACACACAATTTATTTGTAGGTTGTGCTCTGAGGGAATGCTTGCTACTTGGATAGAAATCATTCAAGTTATAAATCAGTCAAATGTGTACATACGTCTCAGCCATATACCTGAACAGTAGGTTTCATGTGCAGGAACAGATCTACCTCTTTTTGTAAAAACAGCTCTAAATACTTGCATGTTAAGCTGTAAGCAGTCTTTCATCACTTTCACAATGCAAATCTTTCTTTCCTCTCCAAATCCTTTATTTCAAAAGTGAGTCTTTTCCACCCAGATAACAGACATAACCAAAGATCACTATTGGATAAATAAGAGACTGCTCACAGAAGAGATGTCTGGCAGTTTTGAAATGCAAGAAATTATCATTTCAGTGGATACAAAAAATTACTTTCACTCTTAGGATTGCCCACTAAAAGAAAAATAATATAAATTTTAGCTGCATGATTAAACTGGGTGTAGCCTGCACATCAAAAACATTTATTAAATCAAAACTATATACACAGTTCATGATCAGCTCTAACAGGAGATTGCAAAAAAAGAAAACCTGACCTAAGTAATTAAGAAAGTTATAGCAAAGTAAAGGCACAAAACAAAAAGGAGAAGCAGTCAAAAATAAACTGTGTTTCCCCAAAAAAACTTGGGGAATCTTTAATACATTAAACCATCTTCAAAATCAATCTTTCACTGCACTCTGTACTGATCAACAGGTGGAAGACATGCTAATTAGGACTTTTCAACAAGCTGAAAATTCAAAAAACAAGCAGAAATGTGGGGGTTAAGAATTAGGCAGGAGAAAACAAAGGTACAAAATACAGCCTAAAAAACATTTTTAGTCAAACACATACTTGCATTTCATGCAACAATAATCTACCACAGTGGAAAAATCAAGGATTCTCAGGTTACAATAGCATTTAAAATATTTTTTTCTTAGCAGTTACATAGTAACCCAAAAAGACACGTAAACGAAACATCCAAGTTTGTGTCCTGTAGAGGCTGTATCCAAATACACTTCACAGTAAACTTAAAAAATAAAAAGCAGAAAAAAGAAAAAAAGCTAAGGAAGCAATTAAGCTCAAAGTTTAATTAAGTTACACAAAAAAAAACCACCCTGTGAAGGCTATTTATCAGAGGCTATCTCTTGCAGATTCAGTACCCTGCCTGAACCTAATGAATGATGTAGACTTCTAGCATTAGCAATTTAAGTTCAATTTCAACATGCAGTAGGATGATCTACAGTTAAATCAAAAAATGCCATAAAATGTTGCAAGGCCTAAGACTCAAGGAAAGCACGTTCACTTAGAGATACCAGGTCAAGACAACTATATACAACCAACAAAAATAAAAATAACATACAAGATTAAGGTTGCTGTCAAATCTTGCCTTGCAGGTCCCAGTATCCTACACCATGGACTAACAACCACAGCCATTAGTGCCTTGAACACTTCAGTCCAATGGCATGCAAGTACTGCCAACCAAAAGCATCCATCCTGTTCCACCACCAGCCTCTGCACCACTCTCTCCACCAAAATCACAACCACTTTCCCCGATTGTTTCACCAGAGAACCACATAAACAGCCAAGAGATGGGAGAGGGACTGAAGACAAGACTTCAATATCTTTGGGAAAACATGGCCTGTATCTCAGATTATTCTGATATGTGCACTTTATACCAACTGGACATTTCCACTCAAAATATCTTTTGTCAAATAAAGTGACATTTCTGCTACTGTTTTTAGAGAAACTCCACATGCATTGTTTGAGTGTGGGAACAGGGAGACAGTTACCAGACTGTAGCATCAAACCACATTTGCAAATATGCATAAAAATACATCAATCTCAAGAAGTCTTTCTTTTTTATACTCCACTCATTTGTGTAATTACTCTCACAAAATTAACCTAGCATCCAAAAGTAGTTTCTAAAATGTGCTTTTGGTATGCAGTCAATACCTAATACCATTAAGACAAACTGACTTCCTTCAGCACACAGCAGAACAAAGCCTTTGCTGTCCTACTTAGGCTCTTTAGACCACAAAGTTCTCATTTGCTGCTAAGGTTTCATTAGCATTAGGGAACACCACACTACTTATGTTTCCAAACATGCAAGCAGAGACAGTGGCTCTCCAAATATTTTGTTGAAACAAAAAAGGATTCCACTGATCAAACTTCATTCAAGATCTGCTATTAATATGAAAACGACATTTGACAAGCTATCACACTTTATTACAAGCATTTCATCATTGACCACATGACAAAAACTCGTTTTTCCCCCCCTCAATTCCTCTTTTTCATCTGATTCTAGAAACAGTATGTTCTGTGCAAAGACAGCTTTGTTGGATTATCCCACAGCTTCGCAAGTTTTCAAATTCTCTATAAACAATAAACTAGTGAATGACAGACTACAGTCGCAAGAATCACCTTATACTGCTCTGTAAAGCCACTGAGACAAATGAGAAAAGATCAAGGCAACATCAACAAATAAGCAAAAAGGACTGGCCTTTTCAGAAAGGCTTCTAGACAGGAGTCACAAATTTACTCATGGTCCTTTCAACCTCTCTCCAGAAGCACGTGTTTGAACTCTGGGCCTCGATTAAGCAAAAAACTTCCTTTTCATACCAGAACATAAACAGCAAATCTTCCAGACTGCTATGAAGGAAATCAAACTAATGCACTGAGACACAAGTGACACCTTCAAAGGAAAAAAAATGGTCAAAAATCAGGCGATGCTGTACAGACAAGAAAACAGACCAAATAGTTCCAATAAAATTTCAGTCTGTAATTTCAAAATAAATATATCAGTGTATTAATTTGGCTAGCTCCTTTATAAGAAATATGAAAACTGCATTAACTAGAAAGCAGCAAAAGGTAATTAAAAAAAAAGATCACATCCTACAATATCTGGCTATCTACACCTTTATAATGAAGGATGTTCTCAACAATATTTCCTTTCAAATATATATTGCTGTTCGTCTAGTAACGGCCCACATCCCTTGCCAGCTGAGCAGCCAGTTTTTGTAAAAATCTTTATTAAAACTGCAGCTGAGTATTATTAAAGTGATTAAGGTCAGGTAATGGAAGTAGAAAGTAGAAACTGCCCACTCAAAAGTGGAATGTAGTCCAAAGCCTCTCCATTACAAACAAACAAATCTGACACTTGACAAGAAGTTTGTAGTAGGTCAATACAGACTATTCCAAAACAAATGTAACCTCCCTAAATTCTACTTCCAGATTATTTACTGGAACTACAGATCATGTTACAAATACTTCAGGTTTGCAGTTCTAAACTTACCATGTGTTTGCAGATAGCAGGAAGCTTTACAACAATAGCAGCTGAAGCATCAAAGCCAAGAGCCAGCCTGACTCAAACCAGCACCCAAGACAAAACAGACTCTCCCAGGTTAACTCAAGGTAAGTTCTCCTCTTCTTACAGAGACTTGTTTTTTCTCCCAACAAGCCTCAAGAACCAATAAAAAGAACAACATGGGAGATCTCTTCAGAGGGATGAGTATGAAGGGAATGCTACAGCATAAATACTGAACGTTTAGTCTTCCTAAAGCTACCAGTCCAGACACTGGACAAGCATGGGAGTTGCAAATAAAAGGCATTAAACAAGACTGAGATTTTTAAAGGGTTAATGTTCCCAGATTTCACCAACTTCAGAAAGCAACTCTACTTGCATTTAAAGCTAGGATTGTGGTATCATTCTTAAAAAATCCTTCTGTTTCACTAATTTATGCCTTTACAATATGTAAACTAGCTAACTGCATTAACATCCAATTGCTCCCGAATTAGTCTCCCATTTCACTGACCTCCAGACAACACAGCTGAAAGTTTTAAGAATCACATTAAACATTGAAGTACATTGACTTACAAGTTTCAGAAACCTATCTCAATTAATTCCATCTGCAATATCTACTTAATAAAACATTTTATTTGAAATGAGAATACTTTGCATTAATTACTCTACCATCATTTTATTCTCTATTGACTCAACTGCAGATCATTAGTTCCATACTTTCATCTGACCACAGTTTTAGTCTGCAGTTACCCAAGTGATCTTATTTGCACTTTTGAAGCACTGGCTCAAGATGAGATTTTTTCCCAATTCTTTGTTCTCCAGGCTGCAGAGCCGGTCTAAACTTCCAAGCCAGTGAGTGGGAGATTAAAAACTCAATCCCTTATTTTGCTCTCCAACTTCTTAAGCCTTATGCAGTCTGGTACAAGGAAATACATACTATGCTAGTGTTCAGAGCATGGAAAAACAGCAGTCAGGTCTTGTTCAGGGAAAAAAAAAATTTAAAACACTTGGCATCAAAAAAGCCCCAGTGCATTTGTGGATAGAAATGTTGTATTTTATTATCACTTTATGAAAAGCCATGACTTACTTAACCACACAACTACAAGTCCACAGTAAGCCAAATGAGAAAATGTGGGTGATTAGATAATACCAATCTTAGCAGTTCTTGTTTACTCAATTAAAGCCCATGAGGGTTTGTCAAACGAACCTGAATCATGGACAAATTTAAATGATAGGTTAAATTCCGCATAATGTCCTTTTTCCTGCATGAGCAGCACTACAGAAGAAAAGAAGACCCAACTCTATTCAAGAAGTTAAATATTTTAAGTGACTATTTAACATACTAAGATTTTATAAAACTCTTATGAAATAGCTGAATTATTTCTATGAAACATGCCACTTGGGTTTTATTTTTTTATTTTTAGATAACGATCAAGGCCTTCACATGATTAATTATTTTACTTGGAGATATTTCCAACCAGATTTCTTTATTTCAAAAAACAAAACAAACCAAAAAAATTCTTGCAGTGTTTGTACAAAGAACTACCTGATGCCCTACATTAAAAATTATGGGAATCATAATCATCTATGAATATATTAATGAGAAGTCAGCAGTATAATATACCATACCTTTCCCTATTTGTGTTCAGGACAAGTTAATTATAAAATTGTATTTTAATTAGAGCATGTTACACTAATTTACTTCCGACAACACATTTCAGTTTCTCTTCGTGGATACCTCTTCACTGTCTAACTGGTTTTGGTTTCTACTTTTGTCTCTATCTTTATGCATTCCTGCTTCCTTTTCTATCTTAGGATAATAGCTCTTTTATTTTACTGTCTGAACTGATTATCACTTCTCTGTACTCCTGCCTGTTTGTTCTCATAATTATCAATTTGGTCTGGTCTTTCTTTTTTCCTTGCAACTGCAATATGCTTCTTCCTAACAGGCAGACAAAAGCTGCTTCCAGCTAAACAGTACTTTATCTTTTCAAAACACCCTGTTAGTTTCACATCTAAAAACTAACAAAGAGCTGTTTCTATATCAAGAACAAAAAAGAAAGTGTTTTTCTTTTCTGCTTTCTACAAGTTCTGGATTGTAGCTCCAAACCAATCTGCAAATTATACCTCATTCCCCTCTGAAAACAATCTAGGTACTACAGTTAAGAGAGAGGAAAAAATGTGGCTGTGAGCAAACTTAAAGGCTAGGCATTTTATAGGCTAGAAGATTGATATCAATTAGAAGGTTCAGGGCAGCAACATCAAAAGCCATAGCAACACTGGAAATAAAGCAGAGGCACTCAGATTAAGATGAGGAAAAAAAATGTGACAGGTTCATATACATAAAATAAACAGTACTTTACATTTCAATTTCATATTAAAATAGAAGTTCACTATAGATTGTACAAGGATACATACAGGATACTATGAAGAAAATCTAGTAGTCTTTTTGAGACATGAATAGAAAAATAATTCCTAAAAAACTTCTGAAAACAGTTTGTAGGTTGACCTTCAGGACATGGAGCTAACTTTGCTTGCAAAAATTAAGACACTGGTATTAACAGTACACTATGTTGTAGCTTGAAAATATTTAATTGCAAAACTCTGCTAGAAATGCACACTGTTAAATATACAAAAGGAAAACAACAGGAATTAAAAAATCACTTTTAGCTGGACAAAAGACTACATTGCTCTGAGGAATAAAGAATTAATAAATTCATAGTATCAATGCAGTATGAAAAATCCATTTGCCTGTTAAGATTTAGCACATATACTTGAAAAGCAGTATCACTGTCAACTTTAATTTTAAAAAGTCAATTTCTAATATTAGAGAAACATTTGCATGATAAAGTGAGCAAAAAACTCCAAAAAGTACTGAACCACTGAAGATCCAGCCATGCTGTAAGATAATGTATACAGCAAGTCAGGTTTCTAAAGCAAAGCTAAAAATGGAGAGCCAGAATTGAGGAAGAGAAAGACAAAGACTGTTTTTCTCCACAAACATGTCCCCAGACCAGCAGCAAAGGAACTGCTTTGGAAACTCTAGATGAAAGTCAGGTCTGGCAAGAGGGGATGTCTTGTTTGAGACTTAACAACTTCACAGGTGTAACATATTTATTTTCCAGGAAAGGGCAGGAATCTACCACAGACATAATATGAGTGGAAACATTTGTGACTGCTTTTGAAATGAGGAGCCATAATTACAAAAGAATCAAGTTCTGCTTCTGGAGATTTGCAGATCAGCTGAATTAAATCAGAGATTACAGCTGTGCACTCCAGTTCACCCATGCCACTGAATGGATCAGTTGGACTAATCATTAGATTTTAACAGCAATAGTTTCCTACCAGCAGAGCAAACTGACTGAAAAAGTTCCCAACTGGGACACTGAACATCAGTGTTAAGACAAGAGAGGAAAGGAACACACTGCCACAGAGGGTATCTCAACAACCACTCCTATCCGCCCTGTTAATGAATCATCTCCAGAATTCTTCAGAAGAACTAGAACAGCATATTTACCTCACTGCATCATGACGGAATCTTAAGTAAAGAAAACTTCACTTCTATGCAGTACCTACAGGTCTGCTCTCTTCTTCACTCATGTGACCCCGCTCTGTAGTCCCACAGCGGGCTCACAGCCTGCCACAGACTGCAGCGAGGGCTATTCCTAAACACACCACTTCTTCCTCCTCAGGAAGTTCTACCAACACAGTGTGCAGTAGCCAGAACACAGTTCCAGGCATCCTTCCTCACTGCTACTCATCACAGCCTCTTCACATTGAGCTTGTCGAAGAACAGGCTCTTCACTGTGGGTGGGTATCAGCTCTAGCATCTTTACCAACAAAGTTAGGAAGGAGGTAAGTACTGTGTCCCAAGCAAACAGAATGGACTCCCTTACCACCACCACTTGAGAAAAATAGAAACACACACACACTCACATGAAGTAAGTCTCACTAGAAACACAAGCATACATAAAATACAGACCAGGAAATCCTACTTTGTAAACCAGATCAGAACCCTCTTTAGCTTTCAATCACCCCCTTAATTTAATTCAAATTTTAATTGGGAAGAATTCTTTTTTAAAGAAACTTAGGCAGATTTTTTTCACATGTTCTTAATAGAGATTGTTAGAATACCTGAGTCTTATCTGCATTTGAACCAAAGGTTAATTCTGAAACACGTAACTCTTCACTCAGTTCTATTTTAAGCTTAATTCCCACTTTAACACACAACAGACCATTTTCAAACATCTCTATCCAATACAATAGCAGATCACAAACCATGTCTTTTTGAGCCTTGCTGGATTAAAATAGTTGCCATCTTAGCACAGGGGCATTATTACACTCGCCTTGTATATATACAAAGGACATAATTATGCTCATTCCCCTAATGGACAAGAAACCTTATTTTCACCATAGCCAAGCCAGAAAACAGGCACTTCCTGAGTCTTCTGGGAACGGCTGAAGGTTGTTAATAAACAGACTGAAGCATAAGTACATTTTAGCCCTAGTTATGTCACTTAAAAAAGGGGACAGGAAGACTCTGTTTAACCCTAAATGAAGTAAGTGCAATATGATGCATCACAGTAAAAAATGCTACTACTGTTTGTACAATATTTAGAGATGCTGTTGCTCATTATAAGAAATATCTGGACAAAATTACATCTTTCCAGCAACACTAGAATAACAGATTATAAAGAAGTGAAGCTATATATCAATGAAGCAGCAGAATACTCAGTTTGTTGTATGACCAACACCCATGTGAGGCCTCAAGTGAAGCAGAAGTTCTGTGCAAAACCAGCACATTTACTGCATGATTAATGGCAGCCTACAGAAGACTTGCAAGAACAAAGTATCTGGCTTGGAAAACACTGATGGAAAATTTATTTTGAAAAATTGTGTAAAGAATCATTTAGTTTTTCAGTTACATTATTACATGACTTGACATTCTATGCACAATGTGAATGTTTTAGTGCATGATTAAAGAACCCTTGGTGAAACTACTGAAAACTAAAAACTTTTAAATGTCTCTCTACCAGTTACAGCCACTTCCACAATATTATTAAAAATACATCCACAGGAGACAGACTGAGCAAGCAACTCTGACACTCCCCACTTCTTGCACATGTGACAATCTATTTTTGCATTCTGGAGGATATGTTTTTTAAAAACTTGTAGAAACCAAAAAGGGATCTCACCTACTGACAACTTCTTCAGCAAAGGGTTAAATTCCTGCTCTGGATGGTCTGTCATAGCATCTAACAAGCAGAGTATGCACTGTTTTTTTCCTCTCTATACACTAAGGGAGTGAACAGTGCGCTCAACACAAGAAGGGAGTGGTCTCAATGTTACAAAGCAAGGCAATGGGGAAAGATAAAAGGTTTGCACATGGAATATTACAGAATACATAGATGCCCTACATCACAAATTCAGAAAACAAGATCCACCAGCTTTGCATGTGCACACACAACTCTGTACAAATTATATTACAACATGTCCAGCTGCAATACCATGAAACCCAGCTTACACTGCACTATTTAGTGAGTTCTACTGAACTGAAATGTGACCTTTAAAATAACTTAGTTTGCATGTAACTCAGAGGATATAATTTGGACTTTGCTACAGTTCAGAACTATAACAGGGTCACAGGTCTGAACTCATCAAAAAGCCAAGATGCCTGATACAAATTTAAAACAAGGAAGTACTTTCTGCCAGATGGGGGAGGCGAAAAAGAAGGGAGAGTGTCAACTTCCCTCTCATCCAAATATCACTTCCGTGTATTTATCTGCTCAGCTATTAAGTAGACTGTAGGATACCACTTTAAACTGGCTTAAAAACTATAAACTGTTTAACAAGTATGATGCACAAATCCCAGGCAGACAAGTGAATTTAGTGTGTTTCACACTTAAAAGATGCATCTTTAGGCTTTATCTCAATAGAATAACCAGAAAGAAAAGGACCTACCTGGTATGGGTTGAATCACATTGTTTATCATTCTGACAATTAGGACAAATATAGTGTAAAAATATCTATACAGAATCCAGGCACTGAGTATCACCAGTAGAACTTCACCATTTCAACACACAGAGGCCAAGGTATAGCCATGGTATATTCCTTATAACTTTCCTCCTATGTATTTAATGGAAGTGCACATTATTTAGAATCTTAAACTCATGTCAACAATTCCTTAAAAAAACCGCATTTCATGGCACCTACACAGCAATTGGAGTGAACAATGAACTCATAAAACTTACAGCACAAGAACAAAACAAACATATCCTACTCTTAACTTTTAGTTAATTTCTCACAATAGGTGTAATTACAATAGCTACTAAATCTATAAGAACTTGGTAGAGGAATAATATATAGTGGTTCTTCTGGTAACATAAATCATTTAGCTCTAAGCACAGAGACCCAGACAAAACCTCCACATTTCGCATAGCTCTGATAAACTGTTTCAACTACTCTCTACTCCTATTATGTAGGAAGCTATAGTAAATGCAACTGGAATATGAGAAGGTATTTCCTAGAGTTATTATCAGCTCCCACTAGACAGACTTAAGACAAAGGCATATACCTTACATTTGTTGCTACTGATATTCAAAAGGTACAACTATACTACATAGCTTGTCAACAAGTATTTGCTCTTCTAAACCACTCAAAGTAAGACACCTATACCTAGGTATTTTGATCAGTCCTTCAATTTTATTGAATTAAATCATTAGCCTTTTATGGTGTAGGAAGGGCTGCAAATACTAACAGAGTTAATCACCACAGACTGTTCTGAGCACACTCCCCACTGTTCAATACTTCAGACGACCAGAGATCACGGGACCAGTTACGCAAATAGTTACAAAACTGGAAGGCTGTTAACTGATTTGCCATATGCTATTTGTTTTTGTCAACCCAATGAACAAGGGGATTTTTCTGCAAAAAGTCCTCCTGTGAAGTGAACTTCCCTTTTCAGTATCACCTGTGAATATACTTCAGTGTTCAAGAGAAAGACTAGAGCAGCCACATCTTTTTTCCTTCACCGATATCTTGCTAACAACAGTAAATACTTTTCAAACTTGATTATAGAACTTGATTATAAACACTCAACAAGAAATTAACATGGCAGTAAATTAGAGCCTTCCTCTCTTCTTTAAAACATGACTTCAGATACAAATAAACACCCTGACAAAAAAAAACCCCCACACACAAATCCCAGAAACAACACCCAAATCCAAAAACCCAAAACAAAACCAACACCACCCCCCATGTACTCTATCTGCAATAGAATCTACTGTATGCATTGCTTTTAAAGCAAAATTCATAGTAACATTAACATAACTGAATAAAGAATTTAAACTAAAACCAGATGTTATTACTGGCACCTTCAAAACAGTGGAATTTTTCATGGTTTTGTGATTCAGATAACATTAAAATGTAACACAATTGTGCCGTGTATCAGTTTCTCTCAGAGTTTTTAAGATATGAGCCTAGAAACACACAGTAAAGTCCTCCTATATTTCACCACAGACTTCAGAATCATAATCTGTATTGTAAGAATAACATTATTCATAAAACCTTTATTTCTAGTAGAAATGTACTTCCTCTGATAAATCAAATTTTACAACAATATACACTGTTTCCCTTGGTTAACAAGGTATTTTTCCTCAAATTAAAAAGCAAACAAAAAGAGTGATGTAATTTAACCATAAGCATAGGCACTTCCAGTACAAAAGTTACAATTTCAAAAAGGTAAAACAACCCTATTACAGCACATTTGGTCACTGAAGTTGCATACACAAAAGCTGAGTACAAACTTCAGTGTTCTGAAAAGAAAACCCACATTTTTGAACTGTCATAGCTAGGCTCCTCATTCTTTCCAAAGCATGTACATAGTCCAAACTAAAAACAGCTCATTTTCATACTGTTTCTGTAATCCATCATATTTAAATGACAGTGGGCTCCATAGAAATATTCTGCACCACTCCAGGAGTTCCACACTGAAAGCAAGCAAATTTATAGCATAATAAGTGGAAATACTTCTGAAGACAAATAGTACTCACATTCAGGACAGAAGCAAACATGAACGACAGGGTCGAATTGGCAATAGTGACACCAGATCACATCAATTCCTTTTTAGGAATTAGACAATTCTAAATTGTCTCTTTTTAGAGAGACAATTTCTTTTTGAGAGTCAAATAAACAGTCAATGTAGAAATAAAAGGTTCTTCAGCAGAATCCTACCTTCTGCAGTTATTTCCTTCCTGACTAAACTAATAAAAATAGAAGGGTATTCACACTAAAATCTAGTGGAGATCTGAAAGGTATAGATGAACAACCACCAAATCTAGGTACTTTATCTGTGACTGAACCTCAAGGTTCAAATCTGGACCCAGTATTTTCAACTGATTTGTCAATGACTTGCATGAAGAGGCAGATGCCTCCTCAGCACGTTCGCTGACAACACGAAGCTGGGAGGAGAGGCCGATACCCCAGGGGGGCTGTGCAGCCCCTCAGAAGGGCTTCAACGGGCTGGAAAAAGGGGCAAAGAAGTTTTGTAAACCTGAATTTAACAAAGGCAAATGCAGGGTCCTGCTCCTGGGGAGGAATAACCCTGGGCACCAGCACAGGCTGGGGGCTGACCTGCTGGGGAACAGGACCTGGGGGTCCTGGTGGACAACAAGCTGTCCATGAACCAGCAGTGCCAAGAAGGACAATGGTAGAAAAGAGCATTGCCAGAAGGTCAAGGGAGGTGATTCTGCCCCTCTACTCAGCCCCAGTGAGGCACATCTGGAGTGCTGTGCCCAGTTCTGGGCTCCTCAGTACAAGACAGACATGGAGCTCCTGGAGCGGGTCTGGCAGAGGGAAACAAAGATGATGAAGGGACTGGAGCATCCCACAAGGAAAACTGAGGGAGCTGGGACTGTTCAGCCGAGAAGAGTTGACTGAGAGGACACCTCATGAGTGTCTGTCAGTATGTGAAGGGAGGTGTCAGAGGATGGATCCAAGCTCTGCTCTGTGGTGCTGAGCAACAGGACAAGAGGCAATGGGCAGAAACTGATGTACAGGAAGTACCACCCAAACATGATGAAGAACTTGTTTACTTTGAGGGTGACCGACACTGCAACAGATTGCCCAGAGGTTGTGGAGCCTCCCTCACTGAAGATATTCCAGAATTATCTGGATGAAATCTTGTGCAGTGTGCTCTGGGATAACCCTGCCTGAGCAGGGAGGCTGGACCAGATGACCCACTGTGGTCCCTTCCAACCTTATCAATTCCGTGATTCTGTGACTAAAACAGAAGCATCTTTGCCAGTTTCTCCTCGTTGTTCTTCTAGTCTTTTTTCAACTCTTGTTCCTCTACTACTTCCCTTTTAATTCCTTCTTTAAGCCTCTTTTGCACTGCTTACCCTCCTGACATAACTTCACTGTTTACTCCAAAAACAGATACTGGGAACATTCTTCCTGACTTAATAAAGAAATACTGTGGGAATCCAACTTACGACAGCATTTTAAACACTGTGTTAATTCTATACTCCATGCAAAGCATCTTGTTCCACTGATCACAGCCACAGAAAAACTGCTACTGTAGTAAATAGTTATTACTATGTTTCTTTCCTAATGACTTTTTAGTATTACCAAATAAGAAAAAATTAAGAGCAAAACAATAAAAAAGTGCTCAACAACATACTGCAGATGTAGTTCAAAATTCAACTGCAGCAAATACTGCAGATCAGAAAAGTAATTTACTACATATTCACTATGTAGAATCATAGAATGGCTTGGGTTGGAGAGGACCTTAAAGATCATCTTGTTCCAAACGCCCTGCCATATGCAGGGATACCTCCCACTAGACCAGGTCACTCAGAGCCTTATCCAGCCTGGCCTCAAACACCTCCAGACCTTTGTACACGTACTCTCCTTTCAAAAACCACTTCTCACCAAAGAACCCTATGAAACTTAACACTACTTATTACACATTGGCCTTGAAGTAGAAGAAAGTGGCAGTCTTTTTGTCACCTAAAGATAAAACCTTTCCTGTATTTTATGTCATTGCCACACCACATTCATTATGTCCTATATGGAAAACCTAATTATTTGCGATTTCATTCTTCAACGTGAAGTGCTACTCATGTCTTTACTAAGCACTAATTTCACTAACTCTGCATGGAATTAAAATAGCAAAATATTAACCAGTAAGTGATAAATCTCTGTAAATAATGGTCAAGGAACTGTCAAAGAAATACAAAAGAAATTCTGACAAAGCCTCAAATATTGAATGAAACATGACATAATGAGAAAATCGAAACCCATTTCTTTCATACTGAATAAAACTGTTATGTCTTTTATTACATTGACTATAAAACTGAAACCATCTAATTGCACATGGGAGTTCCAACTTTGTTTTAACATTACTAGCTTGATTTTAAAAACACTGAAAATTGTTGTTTCATATCTGGGGAGTCTTAACACTTTATATATTAACAAAAACATTCACAAACCAGTGATTAAAGCATGCCAATTTGTAAGTAAAAACACAACTTGATTTTGTGGTAGAAAAAATTAAAGCAAGTGCCTTTTCCCCAAGTAGCTCTGTTTTTGGTTTTTATGTCATTACATATCATTGTGTAAAACCATGCATATCTTTTAGAAAGAAAATAGAACTAAAATTAAATTTAATTAATCTGTAACAGTATTGTGAATTCAATGCTTCTTTAGTGTATAATGGAAAATTAAAGACACTCACCAGTCAACTACTTTTTTTCCTGAAGAGAATGATTTGGAAAGAAAACTATTTTAAACTATTGTCCCCACCTGCCTCAGAGAAGTATTAAATATTTAAAACATTCAAAAGATGACTTATTAAAATATATTTGACTAAATTTTGAGTGTTATTCTTATGGTATCACATACCGTATCACAAAATAGTGACAGGAAGGAATTATCTCCCAGATGCTTTAGAATGCTTCATAAGAGTATGCAAAATTATTATACTTTCACAGGAGCAAAATGCACAATTTACGTTTAAAAAATCGCAAGGTTAATTATGAAAGCAGTATTTGTTTTCATATTACAAAAAAACATAAACAAAATACTTAACTGATAAGCTAAAATATATTAAGTATCTTGCACCAAGATTAAGTATATCCACTAACCAGTTACAAAGAAAATTAGCAAACTGAAACAAAGGCAGCAAAACTGGATAAAGCAGCAGTCGGGAATATAATTTATCTTAACTTGTCAGCAGTATCCTGAAACAGCTCTTTACCAATTACATTCTCAATGCAAAGTTTTTCATAAAGCTAGTTTTCTTCTGCTTCTTTACTCTGAAGCAATTTCACTCTCCTGTGAATTGAAAATAACCTTGTACAGTCTAGAAAGACTTCTATGAGGAGAGAAATACAAAGAGAAAAATTACTGCTTACAATTTGATCTTCCCATCTGAGTCACCCAGAGAACCAGACTTGAGCTCAAATCACTTAAATGAATATGACCCTGATGTTAATGTCATGAAACATGTATTAATTCTTGGTATTCCTTAAATTGCAAAAAGAAAGCCTATACTGTAATACATTTTCTTTTCAGTTCCCAAAGTTCTATTGGACTTGATTTTATTGTAATTGTTAAAAATTTAGTTTTCAAATTAGATTTTATATACATAAGCATGAATCAACTCACATGAGATGTGCCCTGCACTAGTAGCATTAGTCAATTAGGCTGGCACACATTTGGCATTAGTCCATTAGGCTGGGAATACTCATTTGCTATCAACCTGCTGCAATTAGAGTACACTCCTGATAATAAAATTAAAGTTTCTTTTTTTCTGGTTACATACAATCAAAAAACTTTTATGCCTCTCAAGAATACATAGTAGCACAAAATAAATACTTGAATTTCTAGCATTCCACAAACCAGCTCATTCACACAAATGTATCAACTAGTTACTTCATAGAGACAATCAACAGTAATATGACAGCAATCTAGAAATAATTTAATGCTCTCTAAACTGTTATGGTTCTCAACATACATCTTAAATGGTTGCCACCAACATCAGTGTCATATGCTTTACTTCCATGTTAAAATCATGCTGAGATAACACATACCAATATCTTAACAATAATACTTTAAACTAAGCCATGTATCTGATTGATACAGAATTTTGTTGTTCAAGATTATTGCAAACATTTCACATCATTTCACAATTTCACAAGGATTCCAAACTCAACAGTCAATTAAAATGGTAATTAAAATGTTTTCCACCCATGCTGCAAAATAATTTTCCCCACTTCAACAAAAAACTGGAGAGACTACACAATACACTTACCACAACATCTGCACAGTCATCTCTGATTTCTGAATTTGTGTTTCTTGAAAACAATTCTTTTAATTTTTACAAGTGTCGTGCATAAACTAGTAACAGCTTTTTGCAATAAACAGGTAAAGAAATCTAATGGAAACAAGTAGATTCCCAGAAACTACAGCAGAAAACTGAGTAGCAATTAAACTAGGCCACAACAGCAGTAAACGTACAACTAATAGACAAACACTGACGTGAAATCAGACACATAAAATCATGGAGAAAATCTGAATAAAGGTGGTTTTCCATGATGTAGCTTAGGATTCCTAATAGTAATGTATGGCAACAGCACACCAAATGTAATTCAAATAAAGTACATGCAGGTAAAACAGTAAACAATTTCCAGCTAGATTAATGTAATTGGATGAGAAATACTACCTTCTGTGTCAGCTGGTATTAAATACAGCTTTACTAGAAATGTCTTTTAATATACTGCCCTTAAAGTCAAAAGATAGTGCTTAAATGTACAGTTCATGAGATTACCTAAAACATACCTACCACTGTTTCCACTCAAAAAAGTTAAAGCAATAAGGGCTACTGAAAAGTGTTCTTCACAGGGAAATACTCATTATGAAAGCCTTCTGAAATACTAACATAAAAGCCTTCAGGAACACCTCTACAGGTGTTGCAGATGTTTTATACCATGTTATAGAAATGATAAACACAGATCATACAAAGCCCAGAAGAAAACTGCATACATCAGAAAGCATGTTGTACCCCAAAAGATGACCTTAAAAATAACTTCTTGTAACTCATACTTCTTCATTGTTAACTTGCCATTCTCTTTATTCATCTCTTTCCCACATAAAATACAAGCTAATACTAAGCAGAATACAGAAAGTAATGCAGCTGAAGCAACTGAATGAATTGCAACCAATTCATTTGTACCAAAGAAAAAAGATTATGAATAAAAATAACAAAGCCTAAACAAACTAAAAATTGAGAAAGTAAGGTGTTAGGAACTTCTAGCAAATGAAGATCAGAAGAAACTGTTTTCAGAACACAGACAAGTACAGTCTGATGGTAAAAAAAAAAAAAAAAAGCTGTTTAAGACGTTAGGGTGCCATTTCCTGCTATAAACTTAGTATTGGATTAGCTTTAGTGGCAGTGGATTAGCTTTAGTGTATCTCTCAAGTGGCATCCAACTACAAGCAAAGCCTCAAATCCCTCTACGGTGGCAGGAATACATAGATTTTTAGTTATATTTTTCAAGTGCCCTTGTCAGCTTTTTGCAAAATACAGTAATATTAAAAAAAAAAATCCTGCAATGAAGTTCAACTGCATACTGTGCTACTTCGAGATAATTGAAATCAACTGAAAAGAAATGAAAAATCTGCAAAGTGCTCTTGAAGAAATGCTTTAAAATTCACCACCCTCCTTAAAAAACAAAAATCCCTTTACACCACATGAAACATTGTTTTACATTGATTAAGAAAGAACAAGAAGAACCAACACTACAAAAAGCTATGCTGTCTTTGTAACAGCGTAACCGGTAACAGTCCTGAAAGGATAACAGGCAACATCCAAACAACTGTTAGATTAAGTAGGGAGATATGGGATCATGATCCTCTTCCCACAAATGAACGTAAGTCAGCAAAAAATCAAACCTCTTTTCCAATGACATAATGAAGAAAAGCAGTCAGGAAAGCCACAAGTTTCAGGTTTGACTTACATTCTGATTATGCCTGCATGAAGTTGAAATGCTAAGTACAAATGCTAAATACAAAGTACTACAAATAGCCTACCAAGATAGTAAGAGACATTTACATATACGGTCTTAAAATTCACATTTCCCAGCACACAGCAGTATTCCCACCTAATGTGTGCATAATGGTCTGTATAAGCTCTCCCTTCAGAATTAAAACTTTAGGTTGAAACTTGAGTTTGAAGCAGTGATATTCCATGGTACCTTGTTATTGTAAAAAGCATGAATCCTGGCCATTCAGCACTATCTCCTTAAGACAATTACATGTTTTCTCAAAAATTGCAAGGCATTTTATACAAATGATGTCAAAATGTATTCATTACACAGCCCACAATTACAGCCTTGAAATATAAACCAGACAGAACATCGAACAACATTTTATCTAAGAATCACTAAGCATAAATACCACTGGCATCTCATCTTTAAGACTATTTTAAACCTCTTAAGAACATTACTTCAGTTCAACTATTGAAATTTCAGCAAAACTGAATGACAACACCACAGAACCAAAATAATTGGAAGTCACTGGATGCTAAGACATCCAAGCAGGAAGAGTAGGCAGCACACTTAGCCTAACACTGGGTTTGTCTGCACCTACTACAGTTTTAATATACAGAGCCAATCCCTGGTTTTATAAAACTCCAATTCCAATCCACTAACTGGATGTCTCTTCCAGTTAAAATGTCTTGTTGTGCACAACTACTCCTACCTCACTGCTTCCCTCTCAGGAATGCAGAACATAAAGCTGGAAGTCAGGGAAATCACACTTGTACCTCTCAAGTGCTAGGCTAGCGAGGAGGAACTGCAACGTCATTCCTAGAAAGATGATAATTATTCTCCCTAGCACCAACATCAAAGTGAACATGTTCTTAAAAAGCCATTTTGGAAAGAAGTTACCCCTGTTATGAGAGAGAGGTCTTAGTATTAACAGCATCTCAAACTTGGGGAGGTAAGTCAAAAGATCTAGTTTATGTGATTGCAAAACTTCAGCAGAAATAACACAAAAGACCTCACAGCTTTTACAAAACAAACAAGCAATCAAGATAAACCAAAATAAGTAACTCACAACCCCTGTTTCCTCAGTCTCAATCTCAACACTCAATCAGACCACCACACCTCTTCTACAGGAGTAAATATTTGAGTATCATGCAGAGCCAGGATACTTCACAAAACTGCTCAGCTTGCCTCACATGGTGACGTTTCTATTTAGGTTACATAGAACTGTACAATCTACATTGCCCTCACAATACTTACAATGTAGAAAAATCCCAAACATTTGGATTTTCCTGGTAAGTTACTACTTACTTTCAAGAAATTAAGTTTTCCTCTTTAAACATGCCATCTTCTTAGACATGAGACCTAACCAGACATTCCAGTCTGGTTTTTACCATTTTATTACAACATGCTGAAGAACTATTCAAGACAAGTTCATCCTTTTCTTGTGCTCCTCCAAACAAATATGTAACACCCTGACCATATTGCACAGATCTCAAATTTCATCATCTACTGTTTAGCAGATTTCCGAAATAATAAAAACCATAGTTACTGAGATAAAGATTTTGAATAAAATTTTAATTCTCTGAAATTTAACTCTGAAAATAAAATTTTCACCCTTCATAAATCCAAGTACATATCCTTGTTCTTCTAATTCACAGTTCATAGCAGTCAAAACTCATAAGGCTGAAAAGAGATCCACTAAATTAAATAACATCAGTAATTGTTGCTGATTTAAATAATACCATGCAACAACTACAAGCTACAGGTAGAGCTAGTTTGCAAATACTCCCTTTCTTAAAACAAAAAAAACTGCTTTGAAAATTTCTCAGCAATACAGTATCTACACTCAAGCACATTAATGAGTTTCACTGATCCTGTGAGATCTTTGCTCCTAAAATGAACAAGTATTGGTAAAATTAAATATGTAATTAAGTACCTGCACTGTTAGGGTCTAAATTAAGTAGATATTAGGGGCATAAGGGAATCAATTTTTGACTCTACAGAACAAAATTGTTTTATCAGTCTTCCTCAGTGGACCTTCCAACAGTTTTCCATTTACTAATCACAAATTTGAACTTGTTTTCAGGGAAAAACTAAGATAAAACATTTCATTTAAAAGCATATAATGTCCGTCATATCTTTGCAGCTACTGCACTTTACTGGTTTATACCTTCTATACTAGGGTCTCAAACTTCAACCTTTCTTTCACTTGGTTATTTGACTTCTTTCCTGAATCTCAAATTTATGTCCATCCTAAAACTTGTTAACAGCTTCTTTTTTTTTTTTTTTTTTTAAATTGGTCTCTTTATAACCATTCCAATATCGGCAATCCTTACACATTCTCTACCCATCTCCTTTCTCAGCCACACCACATCCTCTTCTCTGGTATTGAGAGATTATCCTTTCACCCACATGTTTTTCACCCAGCATTATCTCTTCCTGTCTCTCTGCATCCTTCTCTATCACATCAAACATTAGCTTCTTAACCTCACTTCCAAGGGCATTGCTGGCTGATTCCAGCTTATTACCTCATCATACCAAAGGATTACTGTTTGCTTCACTTGAGACACCAACACTCCCTTGTACATTTCAACAAGTATTTCCTGCATTCTCTCAGGTTGTTTGGGTTCTCATCCCCTGCAAAGATGACAAAGATCTGCCCCACTGCCACCCTCTGCTTGCAAGGTTTACCAACAAAAACACTGAAGAGTCTGCAGCTGAGATCACTGCCCACTGTGCTGAACAATACTGGGGTTTGCACAACTCCCATTTGGCATGACCACGAAATGACACAGCCCCTGCTGGAATTCAAAGTTGGACTGGGGGTGCTCTTTATAGTCACTTTGTGTAGAATGCAGCACAACACAAGGCCACTGTGACTAATGGTACTAGGTGCTACATAAACACAAACATAAAATATACCCCAATGATTGGTTTTGATTGATGTCAAATACCCTAAATATTCCTCTAATTGTGACTGACTTCATATAAATAGGGGAAAAAACTGCAGGCCAATTAGATGCCATAACAGATAGCTGCAACAGGAATACTTTATCCATTTATTGTAAGGATTAAAAAGTCTTCGATATTATAAACATTACAATTTCCCCTTCCAGAGTTTCCCCCTGCTGTAGAGACAGCCAACTGCACTGCAGCACAGGTGTTGTCTTGGGTTCACAAACATCAATTATTTTCCCACTCACTGCCAGAAGAAAACCCCATGCCACCTAGACCAAATGCTTATTTGAAGGATATTCTAAGAAAAGTAAAACATTACTGACTTTCTCTGAAAGAAATGAGCCATCTGGGGTAAAGACAAAGTGTTCAAGAAGCATACCCACATTCAAAGAAAACGCCCTCCAACTACTCTACCAACCAGAATTTACGAAGTGAGGTTTTCACACCCAGTTGAATTGAGCATTCAACATGAGAAGGAACCCAGTAATCAAATGCTCTCTTTCCAGAAGACTTATGAAGCAGATGGAGATCCAAAAGGCACACCCATCTTCATCACCTGCACTCACATCTGGTTACTTCAAGTATGCCAAAAGTTAAGGCTGCCTCTCAACTCTCCAGTGCAATTGCTGTCATCTCAGTTGTTCTTTAGTACTTAAATAACTCCAAACTAAAATCTAGCGGATGTCATTTCATTGCACAATACAAAAAAAAAAAAAAAATCTCTTAATACAGAACTACAAAAAAGCACGTTATACTATTTGCTGTGTACCAGCCAAGGAGAAGTGATTCGCATGGTACTTGCCTCTGGAACAAACACTTCTGAGTATCCACATCACAGCAACTGTACCAGCTACTTAGTAGTAAATCAACTCTATCCTCTCCAAAACCAGGAAGAAGTGCAAGGGTTACTTTCAGTATTTTAAAACACTATATTACTGTGCCCTTACACATTAAACAATGTTAAAGTAATATCGTAACAATATTTGTAGAATAATTTGATTACAAGAAACAAAGTGTATTCCAATTTTACAACCCAACTAACAGAGACAAAAATTAAGTTTATTTGGCCAAGACAACACAAGAGTTACACAGTAAAGCCCAAGAAAAATTCATGTCCTGCAATATTAGCATTTTAGCTCATAGTAAGACTGCGCTTCTCCTGCAAAAGACGTAAAAAGTAATAAAACTACGGACAAATGTACAAACCACCATGCCAGAAAGTAGTTTCATCAGTCTAATGCCCTTTTCATTGTAAATGACAAAGCAGAAGCAGAGTTCTAACTAAACAAAAGAAAAAAAAAATCAAAGAAAAGGTATTCATGAATCTTACATGTAACTATTTCAAGTTTCCATACAGTAGAAATTATCAGAAAATTTAGTACACCTAATATTAAGCCCTTTCTTGTTCTAGTCACCTAGCAGGAAATGTAATACTCCTGCCACTCTCCTCTTAGACTAGAACTTGTAGCTGAAAAAAAATCCAGCAACTCAGAAATTTATTGCAGATAATTCTATAAACAAAGTCAGTGTAGAGGGTCTGCATTTTAATGAAAACCAGAAGGCTTTTATTAGTATAATACTTTTTTTCCTTCTTTTCCCATCCAGCTGAAGCACTGACATACATGTGAAGACAAACCTCTAAACCTTCTGCCAAGAAAGCACTGGGACTGGGGTATGTAAACTCACTAGGGGCAAAATGAAACAATGTGATTGGAATTTCAGCTTTCACTGAACAGTTTGTTCACCATTACAAGGAAAAAGCTGAACATATCTGGACTTCGGGGAATTCTTTTCTCTACCAAAAGGAATTCAAGTTCTTTAAAAAGTATGCACATGTGTTGTATGAACAATGAAAACTTATTCTGAAATGTGTAAACTTCCCCTCCATAAAAAATAAAACACCCTACATTACTCATCACTGGCTTTACCAAGCACACTAAAAAGAGCTCTGCAATTCTAAGGACTGAAATATTTAAAGATACTATATTAACAAATGAGGGTCTCACCCAGATTAATCCAGTATAAGAACTAATTAAAAAGTAACACTAATTAACTTTTAGATATTTTAGACTTAGGTCTACAGCATCAGTGACAACTTTACACAAGCAATAACACAAATCTTCTGTCTTCCAGTATTCACCTGCAAACACCTGAAAGCACAAATCATACCTACTTGGGCAACCCTCAGCTCATGAGCACGCTGCCAACAGACTTCTCTCTACTCATGCTTTCCTCCATCCCAAATTCTAATGAATTTGCCATTCCAAAGGATCGTTATTTTGACAGATACACTCTAAAGAAATCCTCAGCTTGGTTGAGATAAAAGATCTTGCAATCTCCAACAACCTTTTTACTATTCTCACTCAGGAAATCAAATGACAGCTACAGCATTTAGAATCTTGATAAAGGCAACTCTCAGATTTCATACTATGAACAAGGATACTGCATACATTTTTACAAGACAGCAATACTCTTTCAGTGTTCAGGATTTCCAGATTAGTAAAGTCTCATGTATGTTTGTACAAACTTCATTGAAAAGTATATACACTCCCAAGTACACAAACAAGTGGGGCCATAAATAAAAACAGATGCCTTTTTAATAGATATATTATTATAAAGTGTTCAAAACTCAAAAAAAACCCTTTCTAAAAAGACAGTCAAGGACATATGTATGCATTCTTAAATTATGTTCAACATCAAATCCAAACTGATAAAGTCTCATGACAATGACACACCCCTTCCTGAAAAAAACAGTAAAAAGGTCAGATATTTGTGAACCAGACAATTGCCGGAAAAATACAGACAAACATTTCCAACTAAAACTCAATACAATTGTTTTCACACCAAAGCCTAAAGCAACTACACTTTCAATAACCAAGTATTTGATCCTTATATAACTTTCTAGTTGGAAATCTCAGAGGTCTTCACAGGGATAAGATAAGCTGCACAATACTCCTTGTGAAGGACTGGAACCTCACAGCAATTAGCCATTTTATCCAGCATGTCACCCAAGACAGAGGAAACGTGTAACCATCCCATGCATCTGGAAAACTCTGTAATCTTATACTTTAGCCACAAGACACATTCCTTGCACACATTTTCAGACCACAACAGCAAGAGTACTGAATGAAGAGAGAATCTATACAGAGTACTGCTTGCAATCTTTCGGTTAAGCTGAAGGAGAAATCTGGGGGTATAAAAAAAAAAAATCCATGTTCCATCTCTCAAACACCTCCCTGTTAAATAGAGTATTACCTTTAACACAGTGTTTGTTAGCACACTAGAAAGTAAGTTTACAAAATATTAAGATTCAAGAGCACAGAAGAACTTCCATATGGAATATGGTTTGATATTTAGAATTATTTACAGTGGTTTGTTATCTGTATTAACAATACTAGTAACTACACAGCCACATTCACATTTACTGTCAAGAAAGGTTTCTCAGTTTCAAGAGGAAAAACTTTTTTTGCTCGGAAAAAATACTTTTATTTAGCTAAAAAATAAATTTTCTAATCTAGTGAACAAAAACACAATACATTACTACAACAGAAGTATGCTACATAAAAGTTACCTACTTTTTGAATCTAACTCATATTTACATCCTGTGGATGTTTTCCATATATAATTACACTTGACAACTTTTAAGATTAGACAACATCACCACGCGATTTATCTTCTACAAAAAGAGACTGTGATTTTAAAATAAGAAGGAAACAATGTCTGAAAGTGGGACTGAAAGCAAAAGAAAATTTTTAACACTTTTGAAAAATTACTGATGCAACTGAGTTAATATTTTTAAAAATAGAACTTGGGTTTAGGCACAGAATGAATTTTGTTTAAGGAAAGATTAAAAAGAGCACATCACCAAATATATACTTTGATCTTTCTTTGGTCCAACATAACTAATTTCTAAAACACTACTCTACAGTGCCAGTGGTTTCTTAATTATAAAAGATGGTTTGCTTCTTGCCCCAAGGAGCTCACAACAATAGTATCATTAAATCTTCTCTAGCCATTTCTTTTTAATCATGAAATCTCAGCACAAAAGCCCTCAGCAAAATTTCTGTTTTAAATATTTATCAAGAGGTGAGAAACAGATGGCTAGACTGGTTCTACAGACTGAAAATGTTCTGACATGGTATTCAAACTCTTTTTTTGCCAACTGCTATTAAGGGGTTCACAGGGGTTGGACAACAGAATGTGCATCAAAATTCAAAAAACATCCTTCCTGGTTGGTTTTTTTTTAAAGAGACAGAACAAACTCTTTAATTAATTTCCAAACAAGCCACTTCAGAGTGCCAATCACTGTGTCTCCTCTCATTACACCAAGAACTTCATTATCAGCTACGCTCCAGTCTCCAAAGCTTAGTAAGCCTTTAGCATCAAAGCAAATGCACTACATATTCAATTTAACAGCACAATAATGCAAGATGACAATAACCAGACGCATTTTTTTAAATATTCTATATTAATGCTATTTGTACACTTTACACCCACCACAAAGAGAACTCCAGATGTACAGAAACATACACACTGAACAGATGCTCACACTGAGAAGATTCTTAAACATATCATAATCTATCATTTTTATTTCCAAATATTTGAAGTTACTACCCCCCTTCCTCCCCCCCCCATTTTAGTTCCATCTATCTATTCTTGCCTTGTACATTACAGCACATTTTGACAGAAGTCAGGACACTTTATAAAGCAAAAATGCAAGTCTAACCACTACTTCAATGTGTGAACCCTCTTACTGTTCACGAGGTGAACATAAGCAAGCAGTATTTGAACAAAGCATAAAAAATCCCAAAAAGTTAATTCTGAAAAGTATCTGTATCTAAATTAACAGCAAAAATTTTCTTTCACAAATGAAGTGCAGCAATGCTACTTTGCAATTATGTGCCCCCTTTCATCAAATGATTGCTGCTTTACAAATGTTACCTACAAAGAAGTTAAATATTAGAGATAGGAAAATTCGGCAGCCAACAGCCAAATTCTCAAAAAATATACTTCATCTGAATTAGAGAAGACAAGACTTCCCAGTTCTCACTACTATGTTCTAACCATTAAGAGAATATTACGCAGAGCAGCTCACCAAAGTATCTTACATCTTCTGTGGTCATACCATAAGGAATATGCTGCAGAGTGACCACAAAGATATATACACTGATGAGAATAAAACTATTTGTTGAATATTACTTTCAAATCATAATCAAAATCCGCTATTATAATAAGAAAGCAGAAAAAGGGAGCATATTTCCCCCAGCACAGAAAATGTTGTGGAATGAAACAGTTCCAATCACAGGATGGCTTCTATGATTCAATGTCTATTTTGCTATTATTAATTGACATTACTTCAAACAATGCTATCAAAAGAAACACATCAGGGAGCATGCTGTTTAGCCAAGACACACTGAAAAGCACCAAGTGCTTTAGCCTACTCAAGACATACATGTTTTGTACAATGCACATTCACTTCAGAGAATGGTGGTGTACTTATAAAAAAAAACCTTGCTTGAAAAACAAACAAACAGCTACCAAATTTAAAGAATTAGAAAATACTGGCCAATCAAAGAAAATCTTTCCTCTGACCTTTCCCTGATGTAACAATTTAATTAGCATACATATGATTTTAATACCAGAATGGCCATATTTAATAATTACCACATAAATACCAGACATGAGTTCCTTTCTTTATCCCCTAACTTTTCTTCTGGTTCCTTATTTGTCTCTATATTCATCTATGCCCAGTTTTTTACTTTATCCAAAACAGCAAACAGTATAGAACTCCAGAACAACTTAAAAATTACAGCAGAAATGTAATTTAGCGTAAAATATCAAAAACCAGCATGAAGAGATAGAGCTTAAGAAGGCGGAGTTAAGGAGATACTAAAAAAGCCTGGTACAGAATCATCAAATTTGTTTCAATGAATTAGCAAAGCATACATACCTATATGCAAATGCCCTGAAAAACTGTAATCTCAATACCATTCTTAATCCTGAAAAATTCCACTTTATGAGATGAAAGCACTAAAGAAAGAGAGCTTTAGGCCCAATGAGGTGTCCAGAAAACCTGAGCAGAGGAGTTCTCTGCAGCTGGGAACTGAACACAGCGAGTTCTCATGCCCCTGCTGCCATCAGCAAACCCAGAGCAGCTCAGGCTGCCTCCCGAAGCCCCACTGATGCTAACAACAGGAAATGAAGGAACTGCTACACTAGAACACAAATATGTCTAAGAGTTTATTTTTATCTTGTTCAGAGCCCTGTCTTAGAAGACCCACAAATACTGTTTTTCCTTGTGTTTTTAACCTAGATTTAAGATACTTCTTAATGAATTTGATTTTGTGCCAGATCTTAAAAAAGTAATGTTTACTTGCCCAGCACAAGTTGTTAATACAATTAAAGTTTAATACTCTTTCAGTAAGTGAAGCACTAAAAATTCTTCCAACTAAGAAACCAGTTTGATTTATAAACATGTAGATTTTTTTAAGTATGATTAGATTCAATTTAAAAACATCTTAAAGGTATCCTGTAATGTAAAAACTTGCATTATCAAAGTCTAGCTATACAGTTACAAACAGACTATTTTATGCATAAAGTTACCTCACTGTGGAGTTGCAGATCATCGCCTGATATCAAGGAAAAAATATATTAAATTTTGCTGAAATAAAAGTATTGCAGTAAAACTTTTAGCTTAAAATTCTTGCATTATTTCTTCAAACTAATGCATAAGAACTAGTGACTTACAACAAAAGAAATATAGTAGGTCAAAATAAATTTCAGCTAGTTTCACGACACCATGAGTTAAATACCTATCATTAAAGGGAAGCCTGAGGTCAAAATCCATCTTTCTGCATATGTTTCTTAAATGCATGACAAAGACAAGCACTTTCATACAAAAACTGAACACAAGACAGAGTACAAAACCTTCGACTGTCATTTACAAGCTGAACAAAAAAAAATACAATTAAGTGGCTACAGGCTACAAAAATGAGCAGATATGAGTAACCTAAAACCCTATTTTCTAAAGCAATACATATTTAAGTGTTTACAGCCAGTGCTCACCGAAATGCCAACCCCCACTCTCCTCAAGTGACACTCACTTCTCACCTGAAGTACATGCAGGCATGAGCTACACACACACTCTTGTGTGGCCAATACAAACCACAGCTTTTTCTTATCCTTACTGCCAATATTATAACAGTTTTAGAACTCAGGCTTGTTACAGCAGTGCCATCAGTACTTAACAAGTGTATTTTGTCTGAATGCTTATCGTGCCTACAAATCCTGGTTAAGTACAAGGTACTATGCAAAAAACTAAAGTAACTCCTAAATACCTTTAAATCAGGCTTCTCCACGTAGTACACGTGATGCTATTACACCTTCATTTTGCATAATCAGACACAACTTAATTCAGGTGGCTTCAGGAGTTCCGCTGGCATTCCCAGCCCCTGCGCCCCACCCAGCCACTCCGCCCGCAGCGCCACGGCTGCCCTGGCTCCTCGGGCAACCCCTTGTCTCGGCGTTGAGCAGATCTTTGCTCCTCTAGAGAATTATAGCCCTGCACTACAAAATACTGATAAAGATATTTAATGCAACTCGAAAGAAAAAAAAAAAAAAACAAAAAACAACAAACCCACTTAACAAAAACACCCTATAACGCTAGGTCCAGATTAAGAGTTCCTGGACGAGACTTCAAGCTGCAATGTTTAGCTTTCTGTAATTTTTTTTTCTTAGTACAAGTGTCTCTGCTTCACAGTCTTTAAAAGCAAATAAATGAAGGGCAGGCGGCATTTAAAGCGGGGACGTAAATGCTCCTTGGTACTCTTCTTTTTTATGCCTAAGCTTTCCCACGAGCAGCGTTAGCTCCAATAGCAGGAAACCTGAGAGAGCAGACACAACACCCCACCACTGCGAGCAGGCATCGCTGTGCCTCGCTCCGGCCCTCCCCCGGGAGAAGCCCCTTCTCTGCCGTCCTCGGCACAACCGAAGAGCCCTCGGAGGGAAGAGCGGAGCTTTAATAAAGACCTAACGCGAGACAGACACTGCCTGTCTTGCTGCTTCCAATTCTTCGTATTTAAAACAAATCCAATGCAGTGTTAGCCAATGTTCTGCAGTACTTTTAGAGACAAAGATGTATAGTAGCTGCTTCTAATTAGGGCCGGCAGCTGAAAACGCTTTGCTCGTCTGAGCAGCCCGGTGGTTTTCGGGGGAGCAGCAGCTCTGCCGCCGCCCCGAGGCTGCCCGGCGCGGGCCGCTGCCCGAGCCGTGCCGGAAGCACGGTGAGGGCCCCGCCGCCGAGCCCCGAGCGCGGCGCTCCTCCGGCCGCACACA
>NW_024581108.1:9462340-9520145 GCF_017639235.1 Corvus kubaryi
CCCTGCCCGCCGCCCCAAGGCCGAACAAAGCACAGCGCCTCCGCTCCGGCCCCTCCGCGCCTCCGCGGGACAGCCGCCCGAGCAGACAAGGGAAGGCGGCGAATCTCAGACACAATGAGAAGCGAGCCGGGACTCACCCACAGCTCCGTGCCCCAGCTCATGGCTGCTCCGCGGGCAGTGCCGGCTCCGGCAGAGGCGGGGATGAGACGTCGGGCGGCGGCCGGAGAACGGGGCCCCCCCAGGCAGCGCCGGTGCCCTTGGTCACTGGGGAGAGGCGGCGGCAAGGAACGACGTCGCTCCCAGCTCCAGCTCCGCCTGGCTCGGGAGGGGGAGCCGCGGAGGAGACTGGGAGAGGGGCGGGTCCGGCTGGAGCGGCGGGGCCGGGCCGGGAGCGGCCGGCGCTGCCCCGGAGCCCCGAGCGGCCGCCGGGCGAAGGTGTCGCGGCCGGTGCGGCCCCGCGGCCGCCGCGTTGTTACTCATTAACGAGGCGGCGGCGAGGCCCCGGGGCTTCGTGTCCCGCCCGGCTGCGAGGCCTCCCCGCCTCCCCGAAGCGCTGAGTCACGGCCGGGAGCGGCGGGGTCCCGGCTCGCCCCCTCCTCACCGGGCACCGCGCCGACACAGAGACACAAACAAAGATTTTTCTATTGTTTACATTACAGCTCTATATGTAAATCACAACTTGAGATGTTAGGAAAGGTGAGGCTGCCAGCTGAGGGAAACAAGCCCATTTTTGATAGAGAACTTGGATGAATCACATCATTGACTGTAACAGGGAGTTTCTTCAGCAACTAGAGAAGGACAGGTGTTAAATCCTTGTCAAAGATTATTTTTCCACCAAAGTGTTATAAAGCTACTAATAGAAAGCAAATGTTTTTAAAGCCACCTGACGTAAATTCCCCTCTGGGGGCATGAATTTCTTCATTTTCCTCTCATTTTTTGCTTAGAAATAATTTTTATAAAATGGGATAAATTACTGAAAATACTCAGCAAGCAGAACCCATATTGAGGATTAAAGTAATGAAGCAGAAATATTTATTAGTAGTTTTTATAGTTTAGTTATATGTTTGAATTCACTCAACATGGCTTTCAGAATTAGGAAAAAACAATTTCCATTAAATGCTGGAAAGATCAATCAGCCTTTTGCTTAGCTACCAGCTTATCACATATATTTATACAATTCTTAAATAATCAGATGATATAATGAAATAACACGGGTTCAAAACACAATTAAGTAAAAATTAAAAGAATTTGTTCATTTTATATGCTTTCAATGTACCTGTTGTAAATTAATACCTATAACATGCTGCACATATAATAATTTTAGAAAGAGGCATTTCAACACTTTTTAATCACACAGTAATCCATACTCCACCGTGTCCCAACCAAGGTTTATAAATGCACACAACGATCTGGGCAGCTTTGGTTTCGCATGCCTGGTATGACACTTTTTTTTTTAAAAAGGGTCACTTCGAGAAACAAATGTACACTGAACCTTTAAACACTAGAGGAAAGACTCCTGATGTGAATTTGAAATTTGTTGCCAGCTCTTGGAGAGACAGGATTTTTCACTTACTGATCATTTCAGGAAAATTCAGATTTCCAATTGTTTCAGTTTAGATATCTAAAAATGTTTCAGTTTTAGATATCTAAAAATGAACCGTAGAGAAACAACTTTAGAGTTAAAATTTTCAACTTTAGAAGCCCCAATAGAGTATTGAAAATTAATCTACTGGAAAATTGATTCTAAATTCTAAATCTATGGATCCAGAAGCTTTGGAAATCAGGCACTTAGTTGGCACTCAAATTTAAATACTGGCCTTTCATTGCATTAAATATACATCAAGAGAGTTTCAATGCATAATATATGTATTTATATTTGTGGTTGGTTGATTGATACGTGAAGCCTCAGGTTCTTTTACTTAACTCTAATTTAAGAATTAACTAATTACTCCTAGTTCTGCAAAATGTGCAATGCCAACATTCCCAACATGTCAGAACTTGTTTTCTATTTAGAGCAATGTAACAAAATCAAATAGCTTCCGGTGACTTGTAGACAATTTAGAAGAAGGAAACTGCAGCCTGTATCATGGGTACATTAAAACAATATTTAGCTAGTCAGTAATGCTTAAAAAGCCTAATTCTAGCAATGAGAGGTTTTCTCAGGACAAACAGGATTCCTTCTTTCCAGGCAGCTCTCCCCAAAAAACACTTTTACAAACCTGAAGGTAAAGCAAGCATCAGGGCTGGATGATGTTCCAGACATTCTGAGTAACTTCAGAACTGACTGAGAGGCTGCTCTGACATGCTGTGTAAAATAGGACAGGTGTCATCACAGCAGCCTCTGGGCTATACCTGCCTTTTAAGAGCATATGTACACGATAAAGAGGAGCAATCAAAAGATATTACCGAGCAGGTTTTGAACAAGCTAGCACCAGAAGAGGACACTATCACTGCACCTGAGTACCACTGCAGTCTGGCTAATTATTCATCTTTGGAAGTTAACAGTTAGACTTGGAAAGTCAGGCTGATTAGAAGTTGCACACAGTAACATACGGTTTCTCGGACCCACCCTAGTGTTTCTGCAGGCATTGTTATTCTCATTTTGTAGAGAAATAGCACAAAATCTGCCTCAAAGGATGAAGAAGTTTCCAAAAAGTCAAGTGCAAAGCCTGTTCTTCCCAACATACTTCAGTGGTTTTATTAGTGTTTGAATTTAAATATGAGCACAACTATTTTCAAGATTGCTTTCTGATTTTTAGTTTGCTTTTAACCCATACTTCTTCCAAAAATGGAAGCACTTTTATGTATCAGGTACATATATAGAGATGTGCATTTCACCTTTACTTAACTAAAAATCAATCAGTAAAGAAGAGATCATAGTTCATCACAATAAGCTATTGTGATACAGGTAATTGATTTGAAGTTAAAGACAAAAAGCATTTAGACAAATTATCGCAGAATTTGGAATTCATGAACAATACATTAAGAACATGTGACTGAAACAAATTTTAATTTATTAAAAATAAAACAGAAGTCTTAGCAGCATAATACTTACCACTTCAGCTTAGAGAGAAGTCTGACATCAGTCACTCTTATCCCCTTTTCCTGCTTAAGCACACTCTTGCTCTAGGAGATTCCCAAATAAATGGAATGCTAGGCTCTCCTCCTTCAGCAGTTCAGGATGTGGAATGACCAAGCTGTAAGACAAGGGGAAGAGTCTGCCACATCTCTGCAGGATATTGCCAGAAATGTTAAAATTAATCACTTAGAATTTTGACATTGTTTCCATTATCAGGGAATGCAACTGGCCCTAGGCCTAGAAATAATTAAACAAATATTACCCTACAGATTTTTATTCTTCTAGTCACATCCTTAAAATCATCAGTTGGAGGAGGGATGCAACTAAAGGGACTCAAGAACACATTAAAGACATATTCAAGTAATTTTACATGCAGCAAAGGCTTCATGATAGATTGCATTGTTCTAGTATCCTTGTAAACCACTAGCTTCTTCTGGCAGATGATGACAACTTACTTTTAGCTTAGAAAATTTACTTTTATATTTAGCTGTTTCCCCCATCATTGACTCATGAATGCAGGCTTTAAAAGAAAACTGCCCAATTCTGCTTTTGGACTAAATCCACGTAAGTCTAATAATTACAGTAGTTGTGTATTTTGTTAATTCTGTTCACTTTTCAACAGAATCTACTTGAGTTTCCAAGTGTACCTAAGGATATTATCTTGGCAGAAAAACAATCTGCATCATTAATTTGGAGTGGCAGAAAAGCTGTCTGACACTCCCTGTGGGCATGCTTTCTAAAGACAGAAGCAGCTTAGCTTTCCACTGCCACAAAACTCAGCAGGACCAAACAAATTACTTCCAAATATCTCTATCTCAGTGTGAGGTGCCATTAATCCTTTTCTTTGCTAGCCAGCAGTCTTTGTCATATTAAAATTGGATTTTTACTCCACAAAAACAAAAAAAAAAAAAAAAGAAGGGTTGCAAAAACTGTATTATCTCTTTCTGCTTCAAAACCAAAAGAATTTAGCTCCCTCCTCCCTTTGCACATGTATTTCCCCCATCACCAGCACTCTAAGTGCTGTAATTTTAAAAAATATTGATGTTCATAACACTTCCATGTGGTGAGTGGGTAATCATTACTTCACAGCTCAGGAAATACTTTGAGACAAAAGAATAGGTGTCTTGACACTTCAGCTTGCGCCGAGTTCCCCACAGACTTCCTGTGTCTCCCAGAGGCTGGTTAACCATAACCAGCAGTATGCAAAGCATTGGGAGCTGTGCATCTGCCTAGAGACTCACTTCCACTCGGTTCCTATTTCAACTATTAGGCAAAATAAACTTACGGTTTTACTCTGAGTGCTGATCTATTTTTTATTTAAAGCAGAAAATTACCCGGAAACTATATTAGTTAGACCACACCACTCCTGCTTCAAGGCAGAATGAAAACTTCATTTATTAGTGCAAACTCAGCCACCACTTAGAATGACCTAATTCTAATTTTTTTCCTATCTCTGAATTTTTGTGGGAAGAACTGTACCCTTTCATCTTTTCTAGTCCAGTTCCTGTACTGAAATGCATTTTACATAGCAAAATAAAGGCTTGTTTCTTTTTTTTTCCCTCTCATCTCAGCAAACAAATACATCAACAGTGATTGAATAACAGAACTGAAAGGACACTACATACACCAGCTATAAATAGGAGGAAAATGAGAACTTCCATCTGCTTTTACAAAATATCCTGTGCTCACTTTTTTTGTCTGCACTATAGTCAAGAGCACATCTTTCCACACCATATGTAGCAGAGAAAATGTGTTGTCAATCAGCATCAACTAGCAATATTATAAGTACAAACAGCCTTATTTCACAGGGATTTACTTTTTTCTCAGTGAAACAAGACTATGACATGATAATTCAACATTTCCTTTCGATAATATAAACTGTATCCCAACCTGGAGGCTGGACAACTACAAAATATCAGGAAATACCCATAAATCATTACTCTGAAATATAATTTTCAACTCTCTAATGCTTGTATTGCCTGCTTGAATACTATAAATCCATTTGCTTCCATTGTACATGTCTTCAGAATTATATCCAAACATAACCATAAACGCCAGGGCTTTGCTACCTTAATTTCTGTTACCTCCAGTTCACCTAACCCATGTCTTCTCCATTCTGCCATCAACCCCTTCCATGCATGTTACTTTAAATTAAAAGAACATCAAGCCACATCTAATGTGCAGAGTTAGTATGGCCAATGTGAATCCTGACAGTCAATTTTTTTTCATTGCCATATTATCTACAGGCATAAAGATTATTTGAGATAATAACCAAAAACTTGAACAGTCACTGCTCTCAGCATCAATAGCAGCTTTCAAGCAGAGTGTATGGATTGACGAATGTATCAATACTGCAAGATGGAGACTGTCATGGTACTAACTCGAGCTGTAGAAAAATGAAGAGTGGATGAATGTGTAGCAAAGGATCAGCACCACTCATTTTCAGACTTGCTAACCAATATTTTACCATCATCTGACTTTGAATTACAATCAGAAACAAATGTATGCGCACTTGTGCAAAATCTGCCTTACCATTTGAACACACTCGGTATCCTAGGTTACTGTTTAATCTCTCTAGCGAGTTTTAATTTAGAACTGGTTCGCGCATTTTCACCACAGAGCGGCTCAGGTCACCCTCTCAGCAGTTCGGGCAGACGCAGCCGAAAGCCATTTCCTGGGCTCGACAGCCGCCTGCCGGCAGGGCCAGCCCCGGCAGCGGGACGGACACGGCACCGCCTGCTGCTGCACCAGCCGCCCCCGTCCCACTGACCGCCCTGGGAGCTACAGTCATGGGAAACCGAGAGGGCCAACGACCCCCTGATTGTCCTACCTTCCATGCAACTGCAGGTCTTCACTTCTCTCCCTTAAAGGATTTTATTTCAGTGGCCAGTGGTTTAATGTCAGGTGTCCTTCCCTTACTTTACATCTGGGGTGGTTTCTCCTCCTTTCATGAGAAGGTTGATGTCCGTGTTGCATCATACTATATTTAACTGATGCATGGAAAAAATTCCAAAGGATCACAGTCTGTAGGGAAACTCAAAAGTTATTCACGTGTCAGATAAAAGTCTTTCCCTCCCACTATTAATCACTTTAAAAGAATAGGAATCAGTAAATAAATCAACAATGGGAATGAGAACAGTGTGCTATGCATAGAATAGATATCCCACTAAGCAAATAATTTACCTTTCTGTCTCCATCTCACATTAACAAAGATAGCTACAACTCAGTTTATCATTTTTATTTGTTCCAAGAGAGATTCTGATCAGAGACTAACTGCAGAAATTTTCAAATAATCCCAGTGAAACAAAACCAAAAGTAAAGAAATCACTTATTTATGAAAGAATTTTGGTTTTGTAACATTACACTTTTGAAGCTCTATTTAACTAAATTCAAAGAGCAATGCTTGCTCTTTGGATTTCAAAGGCAGATCAAATCCAACAGGTAGCCAACTGCATCCTAGTAAGAGACTTTTCTCCACATCCCTTTGTCTTTGTACATTTTTCCCTTCAAGACAAGGTTACATGCAAAGAGAAGAATATACACAATTTATTAGGACTGTTCTTTTCCCTCCCTAACACACTCATCTTCTAGTAGCCAAGGTTTTTCCCTTTGGATTTACCACACCTTGGGAACTCCCCTTATGTTCAGATCTCATCAGCTGATGAATTTCCAAAAATTAAATACACAGAACACAAGGGTTGTGTTGCTACTTTGTGTCCTTAATACATAATCCACAAAAAGAAGTTATCATGTCACTATTTCCTATGTCCTTTTTTCACATTAAAAAAAACCACTATTCTCAGCACCAAATCAAAAAATTGACTAAATGTGAGGAATAAATTGCCCCTCTGGGTTGCAATATAGAGACCACTGAGGCAGGTTACAAAAATATATCCCAACACAGATATGTATGAAAACTATATTTCAGCATTCAGAAGCTTTATCCTGTGTCCATAAGGGAGAAACTTTTAAATATGCTATTGTAACAGTCAATACTAGAGATTTCATTTTAGGGAAATGTCCAATTCTCAATCTCTTTTGCACATGGGTAAAGCAAAACACAGTTAAAGCAATCAATGAAATGTCCTCCCTCCAGGCTCGCCTGCTACTATAATTCTTCCCACAGGACTGCGTGATTCATGCCCCAGATCCTTCACATCTAGGAAGGGATGCATGCCAGCTGATCATCTTCCTGAGAGCAGTCTGAAGGGTGATTTTTGCCTCAGAACATCCACCAGTGCTTTTAAAAAAAGGTAAAACGATACTTAACATTTTTTTACCCATTTTGGAAAAGATAACTTGCTAACAGTAGTGACATTGACCCATTTTCACATCCTGCAGACAGGATAAATACCTTTTTCATATTCACTCAAAAGCTGCCCCTTCATTTTAATGATATAATGTATCAAGATAAACTAATTTTTTTGTCCGTAACATTTCCTTTTGTTTACATTTTTAGAACTATTTCTTTTTAAAAAGGCATCTCAAAAACTGTAAAATTTTTTGTAGAAATGAAAATATTATTGTTTCCAGCATTAGAACACATTGAAAACAAGTTATATGATTTAAGGCTAATGAGTTTAGTTGCACACAACTTGCCCAGCAATCCCAGACAATTAAATTACCAAAGGTATAGAACAGCTAATCCAGTCAGATAATATGGAAGATATATGTAAGTACATATTTAAGAAGCAACTGTATTTTAATTTTGAATTTTATTTGCTTGAATATTAATTATCTGTGTGTGAAAATGGCAGCAGTTAGCTGTTTACATTACAGTAGAATAATAAAAAAAATTATTGGTCACATTACTCCTTCATACATATTTTCTAACATTTTTAGAGAGTCATGTCTCCTTTACTGCAGGCTGGGATGGTGAACACTTTTGGATTTTGCATTACTAACACTGCCACTGCCCTGATAAATTTACTTCTCTCCCATGGATTACACTGCTGCCTAACTGAGAAAACAAGCTGCTTGAAACTAAAACAACATTGAATTTGATTTCTAATTCAGCTGTGGTTTTTCACTTTGATCTGACAGAATGAAACTTGAATACAACATTAATGAAACCAAGTCCTGATCCATAACCAGCAATCCCAAGCACTGTGCTATTACAAAAAAATGTTTTCATCTCTAACAATGACTTTTACAAGTCTGTTTGTTTTCCCAATTACTTGCTTTCTAGATGATTCACCCTACCATGAAGATAACATCTTTTTCCTCTACACAGTGCACCACCTTTTAATTCTGTAGCATGTGAAAGTGTTAACTTCAAAGCACAGTGTAACATCGCCCACACCTAATTAATACTTGTATCATGCTTTGAAGATGTAAAAGTTTATGGTTACTGACTAGTAAGTTTTGAACTAATACCAAAACTGGACTAATTACTACTGAAATGAGTGTGGAAATCATTCAAAGTTACACCATACAATATTACTATTCCAATGTTAGTCACCCTGGGTGGGAGCTGAGGGAGAAATAAATCATTGCCTTTGAAACAAGAAAAAAAGAAATCTCTGAAGTATTACAAAAATGAACCATGTGAACATTCAGCCTTAAAATTAAGTGTAATCTTTATATAGTTTAATATGCCTCTTATAAGTCTTCACCCCAGATACGCAAAGCATAGTAGCTGTTTCCCTTTAAAATGCAGGAAAAAAACCCAAACAGGTTGTAACAAGTATTGTCCATCCTTACCTGAACTTTTGGGTCAAGCTGTGAGACACAAGTTTTCATGTATTCCTGTAGTTGATGCAACAATAAATCATAGCCATGAAGAATTAAAATTAAATGTCTCTTGCCCCAGCATATGCAGGAGCATCATCTATTATGGATTTCTAGATTACTGAAATTTCTACTAGGCTCACTCACACAGTAAAACCCATGTTTATTGGATGTATCCATGACTGATGTATGAAATTAAGTATATCCAATTGGATTCACTGTCTAATTATTTTGTTGCAAAACCTCCACTCCCCAGGTATTGGCTTCAGTTGTATTACAGCACGGTACCACAGAACAGAACATTTTCAGTCCATCTGTTTCTTTCCAGAAATGCACCCTTGTTGCCCCATATACCCAAGAACTGGCGTAAGTCCTTCCAAAGCCATTATTAAATTCTCAGAGTTACTGATTTCTGTAGCTATGGTGGCATGGAATCAAAAAGAAAAGCGCTTATTTAAATCAGGGAAAAAAATTCAAACTAAGCACAAACATATTCTGAACAGGAACCTATGGATCCTGATTGCCAGCAAACCTTAATGGGCCTACAGCAAGGCTCACAGACACTCTTTTTCACCACTGAGTTGCACCCATGCAGCATCCTTTAGTCCCAGATGGCACATTTATTGAGTGGACTTTTAACAGTTCCGACAGCTCAAAGAGCTAGTACTGACTGTAAGCAAAATCCATCTGAACACTGGCCAGCATCCCACTGATGTGCACTGTAAAGCTGCAGAGTAAAACTTTTCCATGTTAGACAGGTTAATAGTATAATACTGAAAGTAAATTTAACCATAGCATGCTTTACCTCTCACATTACACTTCTCCTCCTCCTCCTTCCACATGGTTTTGTGCATGGTTTACACAAAATCACAATCCAACACTAGGAAACTAAAATGAGGTACACATTTCAGAGTAAGGGTTTGGCTGCTCCACAATGATCATTAAGTCACTTTACTTGGCATTGTTTCAAATGCCAAGTCACCTTTACTTGGCTTTGTTTCAAATGAAAACAATCTTCCCATATAAAATGATCAACCAAGCATTATTACACACAGCCCTCATTTGTGAAGGTACTTTTACAAAATCTGAAGAACATAATTTATATTTGTGGCTTTGAGGGACATTTTCAATTGTAGCAGAAATTCCAGTGTTTCAAAACTAAGCTCAGTTAGCCACAGGCAAATACTGAAATTCAAATACCATTTTAGGCATTTGATGTTTAGAATCCCTAAGATACTCCTAATAAAAGTACCTCAGTGTAGTAAATACAACTATATTTATTATCCACTAATGTCATGCAGACATGCACTTTATTAAAGCAATAGAAAGATTTCGTAAGAAAGTCACTTGAGCACTCTGAAACAGACTGTCAGAATAATTATGGAAAACCCACAGATAATCTCATCAACTCAATATTTAAGAAATAGACACATCCTTATACATGTTTCTTGTGAGACAAAGCAACAATATAGTTCACTGACCAAACTTTATGCTCCATGTACCTGGTGTACCAAAAACATCAAGGGTACCATAAACTCAGAATTTTGTCTTCACTGAGCAGCTCCTGCATGGAAGCACAACAGCAAAGTAATACAAAATTTGTTTGTTGAAAGATCAGTGAAGATTCTCCCTGCAAGTGCCAGTTTATTTTCATACTTGGGGAGGAATGGCTGAATAAGTAATCTATAATCATGACTATCTACATTAAATTAAATTCTTACTACCTCAGTCTCTGCCTGTGGCCTTTCACTTTGTGAAACTATTTCAGTAGCTGGTACACAATCTACAAGGCTTTTGTTCAACTTCTCAGGTGTAGAATGTCAGGTTATAAAAATACATACATATTAAATGCAATTCCCAAGAGGAAAGAGAGTGGGTCAAGCCCAGAAATATGGTTTGCAAGCAATAACAACCCCAGTGAACAGCAATACTATCCAACAGCACTCAGGTTGTAAAGACTTCAGGTCACAAAAAGTGTTCGGTAAACCAAAATAAAAACAGGGTTTAAATAGTCTTAACTTTTTTGTTTATAAAGACAATGAAGAAGACAGACTGTTCATTAAATATAAAAGCAATTTTATAAAAACACATCAGAATTTTATTGCTTGAAGAATACAGCATATGAAAAAAGCACAAGAATGTCCAAAAAGAAAGGTCACAAAAATTCAAACATTACACCATACATACCAGATGCAGTAAAATGTTAACCTGATTTCTGCATCAGAAAAGAAAGGTGTGAAAATATACCTAGTATTATTTAGAAGGAAAAGACTCATTTAAAATAGAAAGTGTGAAGGTGTTACAGTACAAATTAGAAAAGCCAACACTGCACATTAACATTGTATCACTAGACTAGATTTTCTACCTTTGGTACTTAAACCTTTACAGAAAACCACTTTCTCAGTCAAACCTTGTCTAACATATTTTATGTAATATCCAGGGAAGTTTTTTCCTTTTTAAACTTAAACATTCAAACAAATACTCTGAGTCTTCACTGCATTACTGCATTTAAAGACATGTTCACATTTATTCAATATGCAACTTAACACATCTCAAATTTAAATCAAAAGTCACTATGTGACTGAGATCTGAATACATGCCAATTGTATCTTGTTCAGATCTTTATGTAAAAATGGGCTCACCATTTGCTGTTTGCATCCTTATGTAAACAGACTGCTGCAGCCCTCCTCAAGAATTCTAACTAGAGCAACTTGCTGAGGACATAAGTTAATAAAACCATCCACGTTGTTAGAGAGCTATGGGGTCATCTACAGCAGCATGCAAGTGGCTTTTCTAGTCTGCTCAGATTAGTGTACCAGAAGATATGCCAGTATTACTTCAAGTAACACATTAAAACTCAGCAATGGACACTACTGTGCTTTATTTCAACACAAAGGACAGCTGCTCATCCATTAAATCAACAGAACTATCAAAAGGACAAGTACATAATTTCTGTTTCATGTATTGCTGCTGATCACTCTTGGGGAACAATTTATCAGAAACCTGGACTTACCTACAAACCAATCTAGTGAAGAAAATGTTGTCTTTCAACAAGGTATCTTAGTAATCCAGTGGCAATCTAGTCTGGAGAATGTTGGCATTATGCTGACAATGACTAAACAAGGTTAAATAAATTCCCTCTTTTATGACAAGCACGCTGTTAGGGTCAGCTTTTGCCCTCTTGGGCTTGAATACTTAATCACTCCCAGTCACATCAGCAGAACAAACAATTTTGTTTCTTTAAGTTCCAGCTTTATATTTCAACAATATGAATAAATCTGGACTACGAAATACCATCAACAACAGTTAACATTAAACTGGAGTGAAGTAATAGAAGAGTTAGTTCTTCAAACCAGGCAGTCTTTGAAGTGAAATATTCAGTTAGGACTGTCAAAAGGATGTCATAATAAAACCATGGGTTTATTTTTTTTTCACCCCTATACAAAAAAAATTACTGAATTTGTACAACTCCTATTAAACATACCTTTTTTCCTAGCTTGGTGAAAATGTATCATTTTCAAATTTTAACAAGTGTGGTATTTGAGCATATATAATATTTATTGCCATATACATCCTCATTTTAAAAAGAACTAAGAATTCAGACTCTTCTATGCTGAACTCTACTTTTTTCCCATTAACAGATTATGTCTACTGTACCACTCCCCCAAAAAACAATTAAAAATTCTAAGCAAGATTTTATAGTTTAGTTAAAAGGGAAGAAATGCAAATGTGGATTTAGAGCTTTTTGTATAAATCTCACTATATTTTATAAACATGTTGTTTATTGTAACACTGTTTATTGATCAAATAAATGACGCACTGCTATCTAAAATTTCCATATACACCATTAAAAATCCAAAGTTGATATGATACTGAACCTTAAATCTTCAAGAGTTCAAAAAAAGACAGTTTATACATGTACAGCACACAAGAGCAGACACCCCTAGAATACCAACTGCCAGTCCACGATGCATACAAACTTACAGGTAAGCATTCATTTCACTGTTTTCATTGTGCAGGAAAAGTATTTCTTAGTAAGACAACTCAGCTGGTGATTTTCAGATATCATCTTCATCATCTTCATCCTGAGAAGATCCTGCCTGATTGGATGCACTGGCTGAGGCAGCAGCGAGCTGTGCCTGTTGAGCTGCTTGTTGCATCTGTAGCCATTCCTGCTGTGCCAGTTCTGCTTGCTGTTGTCTAGCCTAGAGATATGAATTTAATTGTTAAGGCCATACATAGCTTGTGAAGATTCTCTAGAACACATTATCTTTAAAAGCGTTTTTATCTGTACCTGCAGATTCCTTTTATATTTTTTTTTATTAATTGCACATGCAAAAACCACATCTAGAAGTACCTTAATTATTTGCACCAGGAAGTTTAGCTATATTCTCTCTTCTTCTGAAGACACCACTGTTTGGAGGCCTTACATTTACAAAAACAACAGACAGAAACTAGTGTACTTAAGTTCCACTGTAAGGACTGTGCTGAACCACTAATGAAAAATTTAACTGAGGCAAAGCAAAGGAAACTTTAGACATCAGTTTCAAGAGATCTTAACATTTAATCACAGTTCAGAGATGAGAACAGCCTTGCTTTGTTGATTACAAATAACAAAATTTCCAATTATGAAATCATCCAATTGAACCACAGAGGCACACATTATTACAAAAACAAAGCAAGCCATTATCTTACTTTGCTAAGCAATCTCTGCAAAACAGAGCTAGACAAGGTCTTCTCAAATTCAGGTATGACAACTGAGGATGGCTTTGCTACAGAAAGGTACAGTCTTTTACTGGAAAGTACAAGAGATTCTACCAAAACATTTCAAATAGTTAACTGATTAATCTTCATTTTTCTATCCAGGGTTTTCACTTGTTTTTTGATAACTCCTGCTGATTTCAACAATATACTAATTGATTGTGGTAAAGTTACAACTTCAATTTCTATTTTGAATGAACATTAAGAAAAAGTTTTCAAAATGAAAAATTTTAAGCCTTTTTTTATTCTTCCACTTTTACAAGTCATCACTAAGGCTATAATAATTTCCTTTCTAATCCTATTGCACTCACTGAATTTTCCTATTTTTTTCCAAAGCATCAATTTTTTTTACAGTTTTTCAAACTACAAGATGGCAAAAGATGATGTTTGGAAAACAATCAAACCCAGTTTTTCTACTTAGCAATGTGAAAAAAAGGGGAGTGTTCCATTATCTTTACATAGTGTCACATTTTCCCCTGTTCTAGCAGTAAAAAGTTATTTTACAGAAGTAGAAATCACAATGAAAACTTTTCAGTATTTCAAACTTCAAGTGGTAGCACAGTTACAAGGGTTGGAAAACAATTTAAGACATTGTAGGGCTTTAGAGGAAAGACAGCAGCACCCCTACCCAGGAAAGCACAAATATTTATCAGACAGGAGATACAACAGGGCTCCCTACTGCCCCCATGCAGTGAAGTGTACAGTATACTCAGTGAGGTGATACACCTGCATGCTCCAGCAAACAGGGGCTCAGCACTTCACACTGGATGCATCACTTTGTCAGTGCCCACCCTCACTGCCTTATCCGTAATGACAACACTTCACCATTTCAGAAATGGGAAGAGAAAAAAACCCCACATGCTGAAGAATTCCATTGAGTTGGATTGACCAAGAAGCTCTATAAGCATCTGGTAAACTTAACTCATATACTGCACAACTCCAGTGAGGAAGCCTCAAAAAAAAACCCAAATCTATCAAGACCCTTGTCTTGCACAAAAACTTAGACATGCATGAATATCAGGGTAAGCCATTCCCCTGGCTTCAAATATTTACAATCATCCATGCCAGAGTTATCAAACATTCATAACATTAACTGGCAGGTATTTTAAAACTAGAGCAAGAAGTCAGCATTAGTGTCATGCTCTAAAATATTAAAAAGATTAACACAAATAAATAAGCATGCACTTGTGTAACTATATTCAAGACTAATTACAGTACCACCAACAGCACATCACAGCTACTATTTTTGAAAAATGAGACTGTCATCCTTGAATCTAAGCAAACATTTTCCATATTACCAAACACTATTTTTAAAAGTCATTCATACAATTTTGTCAAACTGGCATGCGTCGTCTTAATTTAGAAGCTAAGGCACAGTAACAGAGGTTTAAAAAAATATACTTCAAGCTGTCATTCCTTAGACAAGTGTGGCTTGCATAAGGTGGTTTCGGCAATTTTTTTTTAATTTATTTTTTTCAATGATACTCTGGAGCTAGTACTCCCTTAACACACCTTGGTTTTGCTGCTTTTTTATTTTGTGTATCACACTGAGTTACTTGCACAAAATAGTAAATAAAAAACAGGTACCAAACTGACTATTATTTGTAAATCTTACCCAAAATCCAAAAGCAGCCATAGTGGCCTTTCCAATGCTAGTACAGTCAAACAAGAGTTAGGCACATGTACTTGATCATAACTAGTTCACTGCAATAGCTACATGGTATGCTGAAATCTCAAATGCCTTAAAATTCATCATGCAATGAAGACTAAAGTAGCTGGCACATTGTAAGATGAAAAACAACAGCTTCACCAAGATACAAAGTATAGCAAAGGGGAGAGAAGGTCACAGTAATGAAACGTTAACTGAATAAGCATTTTCATCAGAGGAAATCAAAGTAAGCAAAGTGAGAAAACAAGACTCTGGCCTTGGTTAAGAGAAAAGAGAAATACCAGATAACTTTCCCATCTCTTAGTTTAGAGAATGGTCCCGTCAAACTAAGAGAATAGTGGAGAGAAAGATGGCGTAGAAAGATAAATATATAAAATCGGGTTTTAGTCAATTAAACTGGGAGATGTTAAACTATCAGGGAAAGCTGGAAGGGGACAAGGCTGGGATGAAGAATGTGTGTGTGTGTGTTAGTGCACTATTTGCAGGCAAATGCTTTTTCCATGCCTCAATGGCCTCTTTAAAAATGTATGCATGAATTCACTCAGTTACACTCTTGCCAAGAATAAAGTTTCTTTCCAAGTATAAAAAATAACATTTGTGCACTGATGGTCAGAAACAGAAAAGCTATTTTCACTTTTTAATGCTTCAAAACTGGTCATTTCCTAGAACACCAGCTGTTATTCTTTTACTTCCCTCAACTGAGTAATTCTTAATGTATTCTCCATGATAGACTGGAAATACCCAAATAGCACCAAAACCCCATGCTTTTTAAACCTAGAATATGAAATAGGTTCACATATGAAGTCCTATATGTCAAATCACAGAAGTATCAAGTAGCAGCATCTTATTTGTTGACTTCACATTCCCCAATTCAAACAGGCCAAGGCCAAGGCCAATAGCATCTTAGATGCCACATCAATTCACAAAGAAGGGGATACTTCTTGAGGTGTGCACATGTTTGTGCAGCCCTAGACCTGCAGCATTAATTATTCCAACCTCATCAGGACAAGTATTGCTCCACTTACTTGTGCAAATAATTCCTGTTGCTGCCTTAGTAGCTCTTCTTCCGGAATGCCGAGGTTCTCCAAGCGTGAACTGGCCTTTCTTCTCTTTAGTGCTACTGTTTTGCATTCTTGTAAGACTTCTTTTACTTCACTGATATAGGAGCCAAACCCCAAACTTTCTAGTGCTAGAAAGAAAGAAAGAAGAGACATTGTTTACCTTTTACAAAGTTTTTGATAATAGATGTTGACTTGTTTATTAAAAAGAAAAAAAAGTAAAACACATGATAACTTTCCTATCATCTGGTGACAAAAATCTCTGCTCTTAAAAAGACCTAACAGCTATTTCCACCCCCCCGCCCCCCCCTTCTGCTATGTCCTTTAGGAATACATGTTTTTAGGCTAAAAACATTAAGGTTTGTCAAGTACAACCAAAGAAGCTTGCACTTGCAGAGGATTCAAGGCTTTCAGATACACTTCGCTAGAGATAGGCATTATTCTCCAAAAGACATCTTTTTCCCATCTTCTCTACATTAGAATCAACATAATTTATACAGCTAAGAAGTCCTTCCTATCTGAATTATGTCTTGGAGATTCTACTTTTCCAGTTTTTGCAAGTCTTCAGTAGAAGGTAAATTAGCAACCTAAACCAGAGCAAAAGTGATGCATGTAAAATGATCACAGATCCTTCAATAAGGCAGAAATAAATAATATTATGTCGGGTTGCCAAATTTTAGCTTTTGACTTTTAGTATCTAAATTCCTATATATAAAATGTACAGTTCACACATAAAATGTATAGATCACGCATATAAAGCTATATTATGTATGAGCTTTTTATTGTTTTATTTTTTAACACAACCACTTCTATTTATCTCCATGTTAAAATGGATTCAGAAACTAAAATCTTGCACTTTTATCTGCCCAAAGAAATCTGCAATGCAGCTATATCCTGCAACAACAGTTTTTTTTAAGGAATGCAATGGGAGCAGGAAGGATTATAAAAACCCAGGTAGCACATGTGACAAAAGGCACAGTTTCGTCATGCACCATTTACTGTGACATGCCTCCACACACACCCTAAGTGAACCTATTATAGAATATACTAGAAACATTACATAAACACCAATTATACTAGAAACAAGTATCAGTTTAATAAAAAAACTGGTTAATTTCAAGCATTTACACAATTCAGAGTTTACAGTACAAGAGTTGTTTTAACTTTTATCTTAATTTCAACCTTTTGTGACAAGCTATTCAAGAAATAGCACTAAACTGCGCAACAGCAATCAACAACTCGTTACACACAAGATCTTAGTTACAGTAACTCGGACAATATTCTGACACTAATTTCATAAGCAACATTTTCCTACCCATAATTACAGCAGCATGTCAATGTACCATAATCTAAACAATAACCCAAAGGCATTCTCTAAGATTTTGGCTTCCAACCTGTTCTCAGGGACACAACTCACACACTGTCTTCTTCAACAGGGCTGCCGGTGCTGCTACCTAGTCATATAGCACCACCATCCCTTTAAAGAGAACACCTGGCAAAGGAATTTACATAATACTTATTTCTTTAAAAAAATAAAGTTAAAAGACAAACTGATTTAGAGATAATCAAATTACTTCAGAGACAGTATGCTGGTTCAGCCTCAGCCCACACACAGACACTGGAAACGCTTTTTCCAATTAACCCACCGTTTCCAGGAGAATTACCAAAAATTACCTTCAGAAACTTGTTTCATCCAGCCTCAGCATAAAGGAGGCAAATCCATGTCTCATAGTCCTGAACTGGTAATCTTAAAAATCTACAGATATTTTAAGAACTCATTCAATTTTAAAATGTAAACTGTACATACAGTAAACCTTTAAAAGTCATACTTTTTAAACCAAACTGAAGAAATATACAAGTCTAACATCACTAAGACAAACCACCATAGCAAAACCAGAGGTGTTTGTCTAGAGACCAGGGCTGGCAATCTGCTGCATCAGAACATGAACAACTGCCAAATCTGAAGTTAACAGCAAGATGTGTTTTTACAGAAATTTTAAGTGGTCCTTAAAAGAAAATACATCAATGGAAAGAACTTTAAATTGTGTATTGAATATAACACAGACACACACAAAAATAAATTTCAAAACCCCTATGTGACACAACCAAGACAGATTTTTACAATTATTCAATATAACAAAGCCATGGAGAACCATATATGCCTCATCAATCTACTGCATCAAAATTCTACTGGCTGTGAAACAACGTACAAAATTTACCATCTTCTTGAAGCACATCAAAGCTTTACCAAACACATGAATGGAAGGAATATGGATCTCTATACCAGCATGGTGCTAAAATGTGGGACAGGTGATTACTACTTTATCAGAGCTGCTATTTCATCAAAACTCAAAGCCTTTCTATTTTTTGAGTCTGAAACATACCATCCTACCCAGATTGCTGAAAACTAAGTATCTTACTGAGGCTAGAATTATCCTACCAAATGTAAACAGCTGAATCCCAAAACATAGCATTTGGGGGAATAACACAACTCATATTTACAAATCACAATTATCCTTTCCCCAGTTTCCTCCTACTCTTAATGACTGCATGAAGGTGCAGGTCTCTGAGTAATCAGTGACACATAGTAATACTTCTATTTTATTCAATCAAATAATTAATATCTGAGACTTTTAAATTTTTATGCTCCTCAAGGAAAAAAGAACTTCCAAAATAAAATCCTAAACATGAACAGTTGTGTGGAATTTTTTTTTTTAATTAAGTGATAATATATACAGTCAGTATCCTAACAGTCCATGAAAAGAAGCTACAAGATTTGACATCAATCCACAATCTACCTTACTGCACAACAGTTCCATGTAGACCAAGTAATCAAAGTAACCCACTCCAGAAAACAGTGATTTTACGAGTCACCATTTTCAGAATTCAACGAAAATTTCATTTCTCATAAGAAGCCTGCTTTTTCACAAGCCATACAACATTCAAATTATTCTAGTTTCTGTTCCAGGATGGAAGAACACTCATTTGCTTACTAGAGCTGCAGATTCACAGCTGGGTTTCTAATGGAGGAATTCAACAATAAATGTGATCTCCACTTAAAACTATTACATAGCCTTGACACTTTTGGGTACCCTCCAAGAAAGCTGTCTTGCATTTTGTTACCAATAGTGAGTGCTTGGCATAGTCTGACTACATCTATCAAATCAGATCTCTAATGGGATGCGAGAAGCCTCTGCTTTCCTTTTCCTATGCTGTTGACAGCACTGTGCCAGTCAAGTGTTTGTGCTACCACACAATAAAACACAGCAAGGACCTCATCCATCTGAAGCATAACCCAAGGGCAGAGAGAGTTCTTGCTCAGCTTGGCAACACAATCATTGTAAGAGTGCAGCAAAGGAAGGAGTGTCTCAAGCACCACCATGCCGAACACCTAAGCACAGTGGCGAAGCGCAGTTTCACATTACCTCTAACACAGCCCAATGGCAGAGTGTCTCCAACTGCAGAGTGCCTCCTTCCCCTTCCTCTGGACCAGCAAAATACTCTTTCTGCTTCTTGTTCCCAACCCAGTAACTTCTTGTTTACAGCCCCAGTCAGCCAGCAAACTCACCTGAGAGGGAACCGCGCTCTGCCCTAAATTCTCAAAAGCCACAGGGTCAGTTGTATCTGCAATTGCCAGATCCAGATCTCAGAGGGTACAAAAAGATTCCTTTTGGCAGCACCTTGTGCTTAGGCTGGACCAGGTGTGATGTGATGGCCATTAGCCTCACTTGACTTCTAAGCATTCAGAAGGAAAAACGTGGATGGCCACAACAAACAGATTTCAATTGCCTAATTTGTTAGCATCATTGCCATGAAGCTGCATTAAGAGGCATTCAAAATAGCAAGTATCTTCAATGCATGAAGATGGATGAAAATGCTGAAATACTCTGTACCTATACACACAATCAATGTTTCCAAAACGGGAGACCTAAACCCTCAAACCTCACAGTGGGATCATTGCCAACTGACCAGCATCTGAAAGGAGCTAATAGCAAATACACCTCCCTAAACATAAGCAGAGCAGAAAATCCAAGAACAAACACTTCCATCTCTAGAACATTACAAAAATGGATACACTGCAAGATTTTACTAGAAAGTATAGATTTAATCTGAAAATAACTTTTCCTAACTCTAAGATGTGGTAACACAAGGACATAGAACCCAGCAAAATACTTGGCATGGGACCACCTGCTGATGTTATGCAAACTCACTTTAGCTTCAATTTGTATTCCAAAAAACCCACACTAAGCCTACGACAGCAAGAGGTAAAATCTTTTCTACGGACCACCACTACCAAGCACAAAATACTTTCATACATAAACTCTTTATTGCCCTCAGCATTAAAGATCAGGTCTATTCCTGTGTTAAGAACTAACCTCAAATGTTTTTTGTGGTGACTTGAAGAAACTATCCTTGTATTAAAGAGCATCACACCTAAAGTATGCTTCCATGTGCAAGCACAGGTTTTACTCTTTACATCCTAGGCTTCTGTGATGGAGCTACTTTGCTAAACTTTCAAGCTTACATGAATTTTATTTAATACTAAAGCTCATACCTACTCCGTATTTTCTTTTGCTGTTCATGACCCAGTCAAGTACTGAAACCTCTTCTGGTGAGCAAGCTAATAAATTTCAAACAATCAATTTTTTTTGTTTGTTTGTTTCAAACAGCAAATATTGCTAAAAGAAGTATCAAACAACAATATTTTTTTTAACTCACTTGATACCATCACAGTCCTGAAAATAGCTCTACTACAAATGCTGCTGTTAATATCTCTCCCAGGCAGCAAAGTACTCTTCCACTACTGGTGCTATAAATTTGTTTGCAGCAGATACTGGTATCAACAACCCTGACTCGACAAGCAAAGCAAATTAGTTCTGACAAAAGATGCCTAATGCAGACTTCAGGATGAGGCAAGAAAACTCCTTATTTGCGACAGAATAGAAAGAAAAACAAACGAGACACAGAGAACTCGCCTTTTATTCAAGCAAGGGGAAGTCAACAGCAGAGAAAGATACAAGGGCATAGGTCACGTTTAAATGCTTTTTGCAACAGATACGAAGATCCAACATTAAACAATAAGACTGTAAGGACAGCCCTAAAGAAATATTACAGTCTTTAGCGATTCCAGACAAGACTACCATGGAATAAAGCCTGGGCCCCACATAATCAATCTCCAACTAGAAAGACATTCAATACATTCAGAACCTTAAAACACGCTGCATAACCATTCGAAAAAGCAGACCTCGTTTTACAGGTACAAAAAAGAGGAAGAGATTTGGTGACTCAGAGATTTGGTCACTCAAAGCATCACAGGCTTCTCTAAAGCACAAAACCACAGCTGGTCCTGAGCACACGCAGCAGCCGCTCTAACCACACAAAGACAACCTTCCTTGCAGTGTGACTGGCAAGCCGGACAACACACGCTTTTCCTCCACACCCTTACGAGACCCTGCCTTTTGTGTTCTACAGAGCTACAAGCAAACGGAGAGGAAAAAGCGGCAGCGGGACAGGAGCGGCTCACAGGTGACCGACCCGGCAGCGGCACAGCGGCCGCGGAAGCTCACCTTGTATGACATGCTCCGGGGAGATAGTTTTCTTCTCCGATTTGTTGCAGATCTCGTTGGCCTCGGAGGAGATGAGGTGGATGAATTCAGTGCAGCAGTTGACCACCAGCTCCCGGGCGTCGTTCGCCACGCGGACGTTGGGCAGCGTCTCTTTGATCATCTTGTTGATGGCAGCCCTGGGGATGGTGAGGTCGTCGTCGTTGCCGGACGACGAGGCCATCCTGGCTGCGCTCGGCTCACGGGCTGCGCTCAGCGCCCGCGCGGGGCTCCAGGGCGCGGGGACCCGGCGGGGGCGGGCGGGGCCGCGGGGGGCGACGTCGAGATGGGGCGGGGGGCGGCGGGGGCCGGGCCGGGGGTCGCTGCCGGACCGGGGGGTCGCGGGGCCGGGAAGCGCTGCTCGGGCTCAGGGCTCCCTCGGCCGCGGCGCCTGCCACTGCCGCCTCCGCCACATCCTTCGGCCACCGGCGCCGCCGCCTTATGACCAGACTGAGGGGAGGCGAGCGGCGGAACGCCCCGCGCCCGGCGCGGCTCGGCTCGGCTGGCCCCGGCCGTGCGGCGGCCGCGAGGCGGAAACGCTCCGACTCCGGCTCAACCTGCGAGGGACGGCGCTTCCGCCGGAAGCCGGAACAGCTTCCGCCGCCGGGAGCCCCGGAAGGGCCGCGGCGCCACGTGCGGCAGCGGCGGCAGCGGCGGCGAGGGGTCCTCCAGCCGCCCCCCTCTGCCAGGAGCTGTGCTCGGGCCCGGGCCCAGCCCCGCCTGCCCTTCCCCTGGGTTCCCACTGTAGCAGGGCATCTGACAGCCCCGGCAAGTTCGTTCCCAAAGCAGGATGGGCTTGGCGCTTCATCCGCAGTTTATTCACGACTTGCAGCCGTGGCTGGTTTTCCTCGGCATCCATCTCTTACACTGTATTTTCTGGTTTCATTCACTCCGTAACCAGTAGTGTGAGGGTTGTATGAGACAGAATTAGCCCCACAACAATGGTGTTTGTGGAAGGCCCATTAAAACCTACGGTCCTGGTCGTGCCTTGCTGTGTGCTGCAAAGGAAAACTGCCCAGGAATGCAGCCCAGCCCAAGCTGCAAGCCCGAGACAACCGCAGCTGAGCGACACTGAGGGGCTTGACAGGCCCAGCCCTTCTGTGGATGTCTCTGTCCAAGCCGTACCCTGTGCTGACCCTCACCAGGTGGCGATGACATCTCGGGCTGCAGAGGGGCGATTTGCCAGGCTCCCTTCAGCCCCAGCAGCACTCTCCTGTCATTTAATTCCTGCTTTCTCCTAGCTGCTGTTCCCACCTCTGCCAGCCATACGTTGATGCTGGGCTGCGGGCACTCGGTGTTTTGCAGGAGGTCTGCGTTAGGAACATACTTGGGGTCTCCAGCTGCGCACAGGGGCTGCTGCAGATGCTGTTGTCCCCTCGGTCCCCTGCCTGCTGTCCCAGGGAGGCCCCTGCACAACCCCTGCACCTTGGGCCCCACCAAACGGGTCACAAGTGCAGAGCAAGCCCTGCCTTAGCTGCAGTGTTTGATACCCGCGCGATCTTGGAGCTCCTTTAGGGAGAGGCAGGGCAGGGCAGGGCAGTGCCGCTGCAAGTCCCAGCACGGAATTAGATTTTTGGCTTACTGAGACAGTATTGAAGGAGAGAGAAAAACAGTTCCTGCATCCCGAGTGAGCTCCAGCTGGGCTCTGTGGGTGAGACAAGGACAGCTGCTGCAATGTGCTGAGAAACTGCAGCCTGGAGGCCCGAGGGACACTCGGCCTTCGGCTCAGCCCGGGCAGCACCGCGGCGAGGCCGGAGGTCAGGGAACAGGAATGCCAGGCAGGAACAGCACTTCAGCCCAAGCACCCTGCTCGGCCTCAGCTGACTTGTAGGACTGGGCTGAGAAAAAGCAAGGGGAAAGACCTGTTCTACGTGATAGAATTTGACACATGCTTATTAGGATAGCTTGGAACAAGAGGGCTCTGTCAGACACTCTGGGAACTGAAGGCATTTAATGGATTGACATTACTTGTTACTGACAATAGTTTGTTTTCAAAATGTAGTACCCAGACAGTAAGAAGATATTTTATTTTAAGATGCTTTAAAAAACATTTTATTTTTCCCTATGTGCAATATCCTAGTAACCATTGCATATAAAGGAAGCATTCAGAATATTGTAATAAATATATATGAAAAATAAATATTCTACTTGTTACATTTTAAGATTGATGAGAGTTTCTCTTATGTTGCTGATAAATAGATCAGACTTCTGGAAATCAGAATGCCAGTGTGATTGAGGGATTACTATACTGATTCTATCCTCATAAGTAAAAACATATTTTTACGATATTAAGAATCTAAATAGTTTGCATACTATATATTATATTCTGGTACGTGAAGGGGGTCAGGTTAATACTGAATACACAAATATCAGTCAGTGTTCATGTTCCTAAGAAAACATCTCTGGAAAAAGCAAACACTAAACAGAATAAAACTACAGTTAGAGGATTTTAATTGCAAGGTTCTGCAAACTGTAACATTCAAGAGATACATATTGAAATTAATATCTCAGCTAAGCTCAAACATCTTGCTTGCTTTTTCATACTTACAGAGCAAAGGCATTTGAATAACAACATACTGTGTCATCAGTAGCTATAAGAAGTAATTCCAATTTGCATTATATAACCTTATACTTATTGTGAAGGTTTTCCCAGGTCAAAGCTCTTCCTGCTTCTCCACCGTAGCAATTTGATGAAGTTGAGACTTGCACTGAAGATTTTGTCATGCTGAAAAACCATTTTGTAGAATATGTCAATGGGTAGATCCCCATTTGGATCTGCATACTTCAGAGTTGTCATTGGAATATACAAGGTGTTGGTCTGATGGCGAAAAGGTGGGTTTTCTGCAAGAATTATCTTTACTGTATGCTGTAGAAAAGGAGAAATAGAATTTTTAAAGAACTTTTACCAAGATAGTAAAGTAAAAACCCAATTTTCAGTTAAACTGTGGAAAAGTAGAATAAAGTGCTAGAATTACATAAACCCCTGTATACAGTTTTAATAGAACTTCATTAGAAATTCTTCTTAAAATATTTAAAGGCCATAAGAAGTATTTATTATTTATTCTTAGGTCTATTTCTGTTTCTCTATACCATGGTGATAGCATTTGACACCTAAGTATCCTGAGTAGTCTTCCAAATCATTGTGGCTTATATGTCCACAGTAGGTAGATCCTCTCTTCTTCAGTTCACTGGGAAAGGATCAGGACAGTGCATTTTGCAGCAAGATCTGGGAATCTTCAGTTGACACTGAAGTTATTCCTTACCAGCAAATGCCTTGTCCCCTCCCACAGCTTGCCTAAACTTCTCTTCCTGCAGGAAGCCCCAAGCACCAGAAACATCCATGTTGCTTTTATTGTGCCTTGGTGGTCTGAGGTGGCTGAGTGAACTTCCCTTAGTGGAGAGATTATGAGTGAGATGGAGAGGACAGAGCTTTTACCAGTGGTGGGAACCCTGTGTGGGTGTATGGTAACAATGCAGAATATTCAGACTACACCAGAGGATGTAAAGGGGATCTAATATCTCAGTGGTATTTAAATTACAATTCGTAGTTGTATTCAATACTTCAAAATGAACATTCTTTTAATATTTTATAGGCTTTTGCTTAAAGATTCTCTTGAATTTTTAAAAACACTTTTTAATTTAATTTGTGTTTAGTACATTTAATTAAATCTAATACTTCTACCAGAAAAACCACCAACCAACCACTGCATTCATAAATTACAAAGAAAAAAATTTTAAAAGGAAGAAGAATTTTTTATGAGTTACCTCTGCAACATCTTCAGCACTTTGTCCCAGGCTCTGGAAAATTTGTTTGTAATTTTTAAGGTAAATATTAGTAAACATCTCAGCTGTTTCTTCATCTGCAGCTGAAAGATCCATTTTCATTCCATCTTCAAACACTTTTCTTTCAAACTCTGTAACCACTGGGCCTGGTTCAATCAAACTTAACCTGTTCAGAAAAAAAGGTCTACTGGTTGTTGACTATCCTCCATGGAAAATACACCTAATCCTTCTCCAAAAGCAATACTGAAGAGTTGCACTAGCAAACAGTATATAACAGTACCTTCTGTAAAGGTAATTCATTGCCTTTATTGCTCTCCTGCTCCTCCTACCCATCCACATATAGTAGTAGAAATTTGCATAGTTTAATTTTCAGAGAAGTGCTGTAATTTAATTCACAACATGAGTGCAGTTGTTACCTGCTGTCTCGTGGCTCTGGAATCTAAGGGTGATTTATTCACAAGAACTTTCCAGATACTAAGAAAATTAAGTAATGGATGGTAACAAAATTCATTACTTTCTGGACAAAATCCTGCATAGGTTTCTTTGTTCCTCATGATAATACTAGAAGTAGCTGAAAGAGATGGGGGAACTGCCCAAACATGGATTTTCTTTGTCAAAATGTTAGTGTTACATAATTTAAGATCCCACCACTGTATATTAATAAAATACAATATAGAGACTTTTACTGTGGGTGGACAGATTCTGGCTGCTGCCAAATCTGAAAAAAATTATTTTGTTCAGTAGCATATTATAGCAAATCACTGAAAGAGTCAGGTTTTTCCTGGTTCTTTTCTCAGGCAGTAATAATTCCCAGCCACGGTGTTTATCAAAACACTTTTTGGGACTGGGCCTCTTATTAGACTTGAGTTCTTCAAGGAGTGTTCTAAAGGCTCTTCTTTAGAATTAAATCAAGCTATTGATCTTCACAGCAGAATTCCAGTTACTGCTGGAATTAAAGCCGTTTCTCTTGCATCACCCTTCTCATTAGACCTTGAATTTTGCCTATTATGCTTCCTCATTTTAACCTCCTTTTTGCTGTGTCTTATACTCTTGAAATCTCATTATGAATTGTGGTATATCCTGTGTATCATTATATTTATTTTAAATCCCTCCAAACTTTGCAGAGCAATATGCAGAATCAGTTTTGTCTCTGAAATTCCACAACAGCAGCTGTCCTTTTTTCCACAAGGCCTAAATGCTTAGGCACACAGAGATGCATTGGACATTTACCAGTTGTTGGACTTTGCACAAAGAACAGTAGCAGAATTACATGAGTGTGAACACACATGTGACAAATCAAACCTGAAGTCCCACAGATGATGAACAGGACCAGTCACTTAAGTACTGTCTAAAATGTTAGGAATAGTACACCACACTTCTCACTTTCCTCCCACCTCCCTTCATTCCAGGTATCTCACCTTGTGTAACACTCTGATGGATTTGCACTTGCTCAGTCTCTGTGATGGGCCCTGGAACTTTTTTATCTGTGAATTGCCTAAGAAGACCACTATCCTTTCTAAGGAAAAGATCACAGGTCAATCTTGTAATTTTATTCCTGTGATATTGTATGTAAGAATCTGTTTTCAGAAGTGTTACATGAACTGTATTTTATCCAAAGCTAAATAGCCTTTAACTGTTCAAGAGAATGTTTATTTTAACATCTAGATCTTTTTATTTGCTCATATAATGTGAAGAGTGTGAGAATTTCTATGCCTTTTGTGATGTACAGTTTTCAAGGGCTTCTCAGTCTGTTTAGCAGCAAGCTTTAAAAATTTTTTCCTGCCTCTGAATATATTTTAAACTATCTAAAATACAACTGACACCAGTGGATCAATACCATTTGCACCGGTGGATCAATGCCATTTACACCAGTGGATCAATACTTACTGCAGTTTGAACTTGAGTGCTTGTATAGCTAAACTTTCGCAGAATCCTTCCACAGCAAACTTAGATGCAGCATAAACATCATTAAATAAGATGCCTGATGGTACAAATAAAACATCCTGAGAATGTGATTGTATCCAACATATTAATAGTTTAATTTTTAAAACTCATGTGTTTTCCCAAAATTTCTACAGTCTTGCTGGGTAAACATTAGAAAAATCCTTGTGTATACTGAATCCAAAAACTAATTTTTGCCTATGTTCTCAAAACTGCTTAGTCTATAAAAGATGCTTGACTAATGCTTTTCCTCCCCCTAGCTGATGCTGTGGTCTCCTTGGATGATACTATTTTGTAGTCTAAGATATGAAAGTGTCTGTACATATAATACCATCTGCATTATTTATCAGCAAGACTTTAATTGGCTGTAGATGAACACAAAGGCTGAGTATAATGCAGGAGATACAACTGTGCAAGAGATCCAGCTTGCATCTGAGTGATTTATAAAAAGCACTACATCAATCCATTTAGGTGGAGGCTAAGTGTTGTATTAAAATAGCAATTCTTGGAGATTGATGGAGGACCCTTGCTCACCAGAATAATCCAGGTAAGATCAATGTCACAGCTGTAATAATTGAAAAACAATACAGCTAGACAGGATGGGACATGAGAGTAGGAATATCATTATCTGTCACTAAAATTTGACTCTCGAGTGTTATGAGATGAGAAACTTTACAAAAAGGTGGTACAGTTGTCTAGGATTGGATTTTATTCTATTATTATTGTGCAGAGTGTAGTAAGCATGTTTGTCTGTTCCCATAATTTTTTCCAAGAGGAAAGGGAAAAGTAATGCTAAGCCCTGTTTTCCAGATAATAAAAATACAACAATAAATTTTTTTCAAATTATAGAGTTTAAGTTAAAACTCTAAAAAAATGCAGGTTTTGTTGTTAAAATGCTGTGAGAGTAGCTGTATAGTAACAAACTACCTGAATGCATAAAACCCATCAGGTGCTTTTTATAGTTGGAACTTCAGCATTACAAAGCACAAGAGTCAGATATGCCAGCTCCTACTTTCTTTTTTTTTAATTAAAAGAGGAAAGCTTTACATTTTGAATACTGAACTATTAGTTCAAGCAAACAGAAAAACCAACTTTACCTTGTATTCCCATAACACTGCTTATTATAACTATATGCCCACTCTTTCTCCTCTTCATGTCAGGCAAAATCTCCTTCAGGAGTCGAACCAGGCCGAAGAAGTTGGTATCCATCACAGTTTTCATTTCCTCTATGGTCTGACATTCAATAGGTCCAATGAGCCCCATTCCAGCATTGCTCACTGCACAAAATGGGAGACAACAACAAGCAAAAAACCTACATAAACATAAACTAGTAATCTTTACTGGAAAGCATTTGAAAGTAATGTGAGGACTAAGGGTTAAATGATCCTAAATAATCCTTAAAGAAAGGATTAAAATATGTTAGTCACTAAAGCTTTCCAAATACACTTGACATTTCCATATGTCTTTATTTTAAATTATGCTTTTAATCAAATTATCTAGTATTTTGCATTTTAACTAATTTATTTCTGATTAGACCTTTTTTAAAAAAATATAAAGGGATTACATTAAAATGAGTCAAGAAATACCTGTATTTGTTTATAATTCAGTATTAAGAACTGGAAGATACAGTCAATACCCATAATGAACAGAAATATTCAAAAAGTGATAGAACAAGCCATATTTTGGTCTGGTTTTTGGTTTATCAACATTCATATCTTCAAGAGGAAGTAATCCCCCAACAAAATAAACAAACTAAAACACACACTTCCATTGATTTTTATTTGCCTCCTGGATATTTATAAGTGGGGAATGATGATAGGACTGGCATTCTTCTCTAGAAGTAATAGGTCAAACTAGAGTAAAATAAATTTTGTAGAAACAGTTGTTAAGCACTGCTTTAATAATTAATCAGAAAAAAGGCAGGTCCATTATTTTCTATTCGGTAAGATTTAATAGCTGATGGTGTAAGCATTTCTATCTTACTAAGATACTAACATTTATTTTTAGCAAAACAGTATGGAAACACTTTTTGCTGAATAATTTGTAAAGTACAATTTCAATTCTCAATACAAAATGGAAATATCCTTATTTTCTTTGCATTTATTCTTTTACTTGCTAATTCCCAAATGCTGTTGCTTTCTTAGTGCAGACAGCTGTTACCTTCATTGTAAAAAGGGCTATGCTCCATCAATAGAAAGTCTTGCTCATGAAGGTGCCAGTTTAGGCAAAATTTCTCACATTTACTAAAAAAATATATCATTTTATCCAAGACATCTACCTGTGATCAAGTTTTTCCTTTGTAAACAGGGAAAACAAGCTTCCCTACTTCATAGAAGCAGGGTGAGATTTAATCCACTCATGTCTGCATGAAGTCTTAAGAACCTTGAACCGAATATACTATGTAATTATTGTTACTTTGATAATTTAAAAAATACATGAATGAAACTTCTCCAGGGTATTTGAGATGGTTTATAGAAATCTGGTATCTGTTCATAGCACACACATCCTGTACTTGCCTAGGACATCAATCCTTCTGTCAGGGATACTATTCACACAAGTTCTAATAGACTGTTCATCACAGACATCCAGTTGTTTAATTTCGAGGGTTTTGCCCAGCCTGCGGCCTGCAGCTTCCTCCAGTGGCTCTTTCTTGGCCAGATTCCGCATTGTGGCGTACACTGCAACACACCAGAAGCAACACTTACCAGAAATAAAAATCTTTACTGTGGCAGTCTTACTAAGAAGTATTAAAGAACAATGGTTTCACAACCAGGTCTTAAATATCAGTGATAGAAACCAGACAAAAACTGGAAGTTAAAAAATTCTATTTTCAACATATATTGTCACTAATTTCCCAGTCTGGTTCTGAAAACTTCAAGAAATTCAAAAGAAGAATTAAACAGCCATGCATAATGAAGAACATGCAGTGTAAAAAGAGAATACTATCACCAATATATTTTAAAACAGATATCAAATTATGCCAGTAAATTGTTTTTAAGTACCCAAAACCTAATTTTGGATTCCAGATATCCCTTTTTTTATTTTTTTTAAATCACCATCAACAAATTTAGCAGAACAACCATAATTTTATTTAAAAATGGAAGACATACTTCCTGAGGTTGAAAGACTGTCTATTTTTGTAAGCTACTTCTCAAAACAGAAATTAGTTTTCTTAGTTATTATTGTAGCCTAATTACTCACAAAGCTCTAGATCTGCATCCAGTCAGTTAGCAGTAAAATACTTTAAGTATGAGAGACTGAATTGCCACAGATTGCTGCCTTCACCTTGCATTCTCAATCACAGCAAATATCATGCTTTGCAGCAATAAGACAAATCCCAGCCCCTTCATTCACCCTCTTATGCCTACACAGGCTTGCAATAATGAAGTGTGCTTTAAGGAAAAAAATTGCAAATTTAGAAACTGTTTACTTAAACTCATTGTTTTGGTCATCAAATGGGCACGGGCGTGTATATGTGCAGATTTTAGCAGCCAGAAACAAAGCTAACCACAGCTGTGAATGTATACCCAAAGCAGCATAATCCTGCAGATATTTTCAGCTATTCATTTTATACTACTGTCTTTTTTCGTTGTGTCTGTGTGTAAACTATTCAGTTCCAGTAGTTGTTCCATTTCAATACAGGTAGAGAAATATCAACTGCTTACAGAAAACAGTATATTTTCACTGTATTCTCTTGACAGTCAAAGAGGAAAATGAACCAGAAACAAGTCACCAAACTGAATACAACCACCTATTAAATCACAGAGAAAACACCAGCACCATCTTGAATAGTACGTTTTGATAAAGATAAATAACAGATAGATTGTTACCTTTAAATCTTTTCTGTTCATCTTTTGCCATTTTTACTGCTAATGCCAGTCCAATTCCTGAGGAGCAACCTGTAATGAGGACATTTCTTCTTGCCATTCTTTTCACTGAGGGGTTCAATTCTTCAGAGGAGCAACAACGTAAATGTAACTACAGCATAATGTGACTGGCCTTTAATGCTATCTCCAGCTTCCCTGAGTCAACAAATCTGAAAATGCACACCTGGACCTTACATGATTAAGGGATAATCTCCAACTAAACAAAATCGAAGCAGATGCTCCTACATGTGCTTATAATCTGCATTATCAAAACTGACTATATTTAATACAAAATCTGATTAAACTATAAATTGAGGCATTTGTAAACTACATGGATTTTTTTAATAGAATAACCAGCTTGCACAGTACTGGCAGGAAAAGCCTTGCCACAATTACAATTTGTCTGTAGTGCTAAGCCTTCCACTCACATCTGTGGAAAGTAACCTGCACCCAGAGTGGGATCCCTGTGCTAAAGCTGTTCAGAATTCCTACACCTACAGCACCTCCTGGTTTGCAACAGATTGAGGAATGGATTTCTTCCCTGATGCCTTACTATTGTAAGAGTCCTAACAGGCATTACAGAAAAAAAAACCCCAAATTGAAAAATGGGATGTGGATTCTGAAAGAGACAAGTTGTTGGACAGATTCCTCACATTTCCTTTTGGCAGTGTTCCCAACCAAGAACAGAGAAAGTGAGCAAGCATGCTGCACCAAAGAACTGACAGGAAATGTTGAACAGATCAGCTTCACTACATTCTTGCTAAGACTGAAATATCTTTCAACACTTTGGTTCTGCAATTGACAAGTCAGAAATTTAAAAAAATAAGAACTAGTCTGATGTCTAAGTTTTGGAAAAAATATTTTGCATATAAACTGTGGATTAAACAGAGGGGCATTTGGGCTGGCACTTAAGTGCAATTCGTGTTTAACATACAGTTACTAGGTAAGCATATGACATTCAGGAAGAAAATCAGTCCTTTGTTTCTGTCCTGAGTGACAGGAAAAAAAAAGACCTTAATAAGCAATTAGCCTTATGAATGGCATTCAGCTAACTGCAATGCCATTATACACAGTAGAATGTTTTCCAAGACTCAACAACCCATGTTAATGCAACGCACTTCAGAAGAATGAACATAGTGTTCCAGGATTTGCATACATGTAAATTGGTTAGTAACTCAAGAAAAGTAGGACAATACAGAAATATTTAACTGAAATTATGTTCTAAAAAAAGTCCATCCTTTCCAAAAGAAATAAATTGGCTTCAACAGTATAAGTGGAATCATTAACTTCTCAGGCAAGCAACAAAACAGCAAAACATCTAAAGATTATATATAATTATGATTCTACTTATATATCAGGTTTGACCCACAGTTTAACCACATAAGTTAGTATACAGACAAAATTTTAGTGCAAATGCTATTTAGCTGATTCAGAGATTAGGCAAATTGCTTTTGCTGCTCATGCACATTTATATTTAGTGCATGTAGGAGGAGCAAATGAGGATTTATACAGTGCTAGTTAGTGGAATTCCACTAGTGTTGTGATGCAGCTGTAATTACAGATCAGTTATATTTTCCACTTGAAATCCTGGTTTGAAGGGCTTATATATTCCACTGCTTTAAAAAAATCTGTCTGAAATTTGATGCATACACTTCTAGGCTGAAGGCAAAGTGATGTGCATAAAGAGAGGTAAAAAATAAAAGCAGTTTAATTTGCAATTATTGCACCGGTCAACCTAATTCTGAGGTTTTTCCTTTACAATTATGTACAGAAAGAAATAGCTTGATTTAAAACACACAATATATTGATTTCTGTAAGTAAGAGTGGTTTTTGTCACATCATAATTTTCATAATAGCAGAATAAATAATCTGAAACTGCAGAAATATTTCAGATGAGTGTATCCTGACCTTGTCAATAGTAGCAGAATGTGTGGCTGGTTTTGTAGAACCACTTAATGTAGAACATGTGGCATTTGTGGAATGTGTTTACATAAAGTGAAAGAGCCAGTACTGCCCAAGGAGTTTAGCACACTGCCACTTGCAGAGTTTCTGAAATAGCTCAGATAGGTTTGTTGGCTAAGGTACACTTTCAATATGCAAAACACTTAACTGAGGCCTGGTATTTAAACTGAAATACATTCAATTCTGTTCTTCTTCTTTACATCAAATAGCTTTGGTAACTTGATTTTCTGAAGTATGAATCACATGTCTTAATGCACATAAATCATGTGTGCATTAATCAGACAGACTGAGGTCTCAAAATCATATTTGCAGTTTCTGATGCTCATGTAAATATAAAAGTGGGGCCACTAGCCATTCATACCAGCTAAATTGTGTAGTACTTTTGGAAACCTGGAAATAAATATGTTTTAGAACATATAGTTATGATGAGAATTTAATCAATGGGAACTTTTGTATGGATTTTCGTTTGATTAAAAATAATGAAAGAAACAGGCTCAAGCTTTATGGCCCTGTCCCAGAACCCTTTGCATCTTAAAGATACTGCTTGGAGTAAAGCAAGAAGGTTTTGCCAGCATCTACGATCAAATCAGTGTCCCAAAACATCTTACAAACAGGTCAATTTTAATAAGATGTGTCTGCAACACTGCCTGTGCACAAAAAAAGACAAAATATTCCCAAACAAAAATTGCTAATAAGGTAGTACCATTGTGCTTTTAATTAGAAGTGAGATATTAAACGAGTACATCATTTGAAAACCTTGGAAAAAGATGACAGCTGAAATTAATCCCTACAACTTAAATAAATTTTATTCTTAAGTATAAAAAATATGTTATTATATGACAGCAATAATCTCATTAACAGTTGGTAAAATAAAAAGGTTTCATCTGCTTCAGTACAAGTAACTACATTCCTTATTTAGAAATACAATGTTAAAATTTCCTCTTTGAAGTCACAATTACGATGCAGCAACAGCATTCTTGGGTTGCTGTTGTCTGATGGGCAGCAGCAGTCATTTCTTCACAGTTCTTGCCTCTGAAACAAAGTATCTGTGATGTAATTACCATCTATAAATCAATTTGTACCAAGATGTTACTTTTCAGTATTAAATTATCTTACAAATCCAAGAAAACTAACAGCATGCCTCAAGTCCATGGCTGCCTCCTCAAATTCTGACCCCCAGATTTATGTTACTAATGCATTTTTGTTCACTGTTCTTGTAACTGAAGTGCATTTGCTTTCTCAAAGATCACAACTTACAAATTTTCCAACACATATTAAGTTCCAGCAGAGAAATAGGAAAATGTTATGTGGAATCTTTTTGAGATGGAATCTTCATATGTAAATCCCTGTAAAAATTTTGTACAGTTTAAATGGGCACTGTCTTTTGAAATAACTCCTCTGCGTAAGGCTTAAGGTTTCATGTTGGATTGCATTGTTGTTAAGTTGCTAACAACTTAAGTTTCTATCAGTTCAGGAAGTGTCTGTAAAAACCCCATCAACAGTATCAAGGTATCAAGTATCAAGAGGAAAAAAGCCTATGATGTCCACCAACACAGAGCAAGAAAAATAGCAACATGGATGTAAGCTGTATATAGAAATAAATGCAGCCAAACACAGCGTGTTTGAGGTTGGGGGTTTTTTGTTAGAGCTTTAGCTTCTCCCTACCCCTCCTTTTACAAACAAGTGTATATGCTGAATCTAATTATTCAACAGTTCATTTATAGAAAAAAATAGGGGTTTTAGGTCTCTTTAGTATATGATACACATCAGCTATGCTTACATTAGCTGGTGCTGTAGCACAACCAGAGACTGTATCAGCCACTACTATTCACATCATATTATACTATGGTTTGTGTTAATTATAAATTAAAAAAGAGATTATGTTGGTTCTCTTTTTATCTATGCATGTTTAGGTAGGTGCTTATTCTTTACGAGGAATGCTATACATACTGTACAGAGACACTTGTAAGTAGCATATAAGCAGCTTACACCTAATGAACGAAAGATTATTGCAATCATCCCTAGTTTTTTTAATGCTATGCACAATTTTTCAAAAACATTGTAAAAAGCACTCTTTTAGAAAGTCAATCATTGTAAGCACTAATTTTTTCTTACTTCACTTACCATTTAAATACAATTTTACTTCTCATTTCAGAAGGAACTATGGTCACAAAAAATTAGTTTGCTATCAGTCCATTCTGCCTTTTTTCTTTTTAATAAAGAAAATTACTTCCATTTCCCAGAAAAATGAAAAAGCAATTCTTAATGTTCAGCAAGATATTTTCGGTTCCTTTATTTGGAATATTTACAACTTCTAAGGGTAGCAGAGTGCTGTATTGTTACAAAATCTTCACTGCAGATTGAAGCAGAGTAAGAACAAAGAATGATTCAAGTGAAAACTCTGTGACCTGGTTATTTTACGAGTCCCAAAGGGACAGAGGGGACCAGAACACAAATCAACCCTCCCAGCAGTTCCTTCCCTGAACTAATATATTTTCTGTAATAAGCAAGGAAGGTGGTGTATTAAGAAGAAAGAGAATGAGACACACTGTACCCCTCGGCAAGGCATACACACTGCCTCTCCACCCCTTTTCCCTAGACAGATAAGGCAATTTAGTTTTTAGAACTAGGACAGAAAATTTCTGTGGAAGACTAGTCAATCAGTCTGCAATATGTTACTAATGGAGGAAGTGTTTCCTTACACAGTGTTAATGTACTCAGTTTTTAAACAAAGAAGGAACCATATCATATTCTAAGTGGAGCCAGAAGCCCTCTGCAATACATTTCATATTTTATACAGAATGCTTCCAAAATCCAGGGTTTTTTTATCTACTTCACTACAATGAAAAAAAATTTCATTTCCTTATCCCAGGTCTCTGAAGGAACATGGCTGGAGCAGGTCCATTTTCAAAGCCTTTCTTATATCATTCTTAGGCCCCTCCCTACCTGGTATTCCTTAGCCAAAACAAGACAATTTGTCTGGAAAGAAAGGGTCTAGTCAGCAATTGTACAAGGGCTAGCTAGGAAATTCTTTCCTTCAGAATCAACCCTTATGAAAAGTCAGGAATTGTTAATGATATGTGTGAAAGGTAGCAGCAGTCACTGTCCTGTTCTTGAGCATCATCAATAACCTAACAGAATTCAAGATGGAAGAGCTGACATTGCTTAAATTTGCAGTGAAAAAACCTTCATATTCAGCTGTGACAGAGCCAAGCCCTCATGATCTAGAACACAGATCAAACACCTTCGGTGTTCACACAGAAATAAGGCTTCTCTGATATCTCACCCTAGGGAAAAGAAACATATAAAATGCAGCATAACCAAAGTGGCAGAGGCCACAGGTGTTCAGCTTGGAATCATACTTAGCTGAACTTATTTCTGCAGAAAGCCTGTTCATCTCAGATCACATTTGTACTCGTAGTGACTGATTTGTGCACCAAACCAAAGATTTGTATAATTCATGAAGTTAGCTGTCTTCTCGACTCTCTCCACACTCTCCCATTCACTATGCCAAAAAATTCTCACTTCTCGTTCCTACAAGCTTGCTAGATCTCAGTGCTCTTCTGATGCAGTAATTTTCACAAGACAGGTATCTAAGTCATAAGAAGCTCTCATCATACAGCGTACTTCTTTGTTTCATTTCAAGGAAGACCATGTCGTCCATAGCCAGAAAATTAGGTCCCTAAAGATAATTAGTAATCAAACTTCTCCACAGAAAGCAGAAAATTAAGAGTGTAACATTAAATCTGTAATTTTAAAATAATAAAACTAGTTTAACTTTAGGGGATTAAGATTCAGGAAACATCAGGATATAAAATACAATGATTCTGCAAGAAGTAATGATGCTTATGCAAAAGAGACACCGTATCATTTCTTCTAGGCAGTACAGCAATGGCATTAAAAATTGATAATTTATTGTGTATCCAAGGTATGTTTTACCTTTCCAAGAGCTTCTAGGCTGAATTGTTTTCTTTAATTATTTTTTTCTTCAGCTGATTTATTTCCTGATCTCTCTGGAGCAATTCAAACTCTTTTTTACGAAGTTCATCTTTAGAACGCTGGAGTTTCTTCTCTAAGCTCTCAATCTGAACAGAAAAGGCAATTAAATCAGAACCAATATTTTACCAAAGTCAGAGCAATTTTATAAAAAAATCAAACGTGCAAAACAAAGAAAACTCACTAATATTGTCAGTAGTGATATTGACTTTTGACTCCTCTGGAATTTTTTATTTTGTCTACATTTTCCTTTACTAAAAGAGAAGTTTGGGAGCTGTATCATAACAAGTGAAAAAATAGGTTTTCATTTCTGCACTGTTATAGCCTTGCAAAATTTATAGTTTTAATTGACGAAGTATTTTTACTGGTACATCATTTAGGTACTTTCTTCCCTCTCCCTACAATAAAAAAGACTTTTCATCTTCTAGATTAAATCTGGCCAGCTATTATGTCCCAGGAGCAGACTTTCTCATAGAATTACCTGCCCTTTTTTAGTGAAACTGTATTTTTAATTAAGCAAGAATTACCTGTTTATTGCATTCCTTAATTTCCAACTCTGACTTCTCTAAATTGCACTGTAATTGAATTATTTGTTGCTCCATTTCTCCCTTATGTTCATGAACTGTCATATCCAATTGTGTAATCTAGAGGTAAAAAAGGAAGAAAAGGAAATACTTTATTTTGAACTAATATGCAGATTTTAAGAAGCAATATTACAAACTATGAGAGCAAAGTGAATGAAATCAATCCTTTGTAGCCTCAAGACTATTCTCTCAGCAGTCAATACAATGCTACATCCTAGGTATTTCATTTAAATAGTGGCCAAACATAAAAAGAAAAGGGGAAAATTGGGAAAAAGTCCATAGCTGAGTATGTTAGGTCCTCATATACACAGAATGCAAGCCTAGTCCTCCTTTTCAAAGAAATATGATTAGTTTATTATACTAATCCACCCTGTTAGGAAGTGCCAAATTTTGCCAAAAAAAAAAAAAAAAATCAATTCATCAAATGCTTTGATGAATTCCTGGGGCACATCACAGGGTACTGTGGCAAAAATGTATTTCAAGATCTGGCCTCCTTACAGTGCCAGTTCCTTAAACAGATTTATTCAAATCCCCACTCCTCCTTCTCTCTGAACCTCAAATATTCTTGAATACGAAGGCTGGTAACTCCTTCAGTAAGAGGCTTATAATAAGTGACAGAAGCAGAATTTTCCCATGATGGGCATCAAGTCCTGAAGCCAGACCAAAAGACTGAAAATATTTCAAATGAGCTACAGAAATTCATTCACAACAAAAATACCATTTCATATTTAGAGGCTGCTTTAATGTGAATCAAATATGCTCCAGTGCAAACAAGGAAAGGGATCTACCATCTCCAAGCACCCTTCAGCACAGATCTTCCTTCCTCGTAGCAAACATCAAGATGAGAACAGTTGTCCCATAACTTTATCACTAATGAAGAATCTTGGGACAGGTTATAACATCAGGCTTCTGATTTTCCTGGTACATAAGGCTTCAGCAACATACAACATACAACATGTTTGAGGTTGACACTGTGGCTGTAGTAACCAGTACAGTTTGAGACAATACAATCAACCAAACCTAGCAGGCTTTTTATAAGTTATCTACTATATAACAAGAATAATTGTCAGTATCATGTTTAAAAATTACCTGACCTGAGCTACTCTTTGTTTCAGCTCCCAATTCCTTTCTTTCAGTGCTTGGTCCATGTCAAGGAGTTCTTGCTTTTTGTCTTCAATTTCACCCTTGCAATACCTGAAATTCTCATGTGTTTAGTTGCTTAATGCACATTCAGTTGCTTAGCTTCAAGTATCCAGCTTGAAAATCATGAGATCTATTACTTACTTAAAGCGTATTACCTTAAATGTGAATTGATTGCAAGGAAACAAACCCAAGTAGAATAATTCTGTTAACTATAGTGCTGGTGGGGATTTCCTATTACTTTCATTATTCAAGTTATTTAATTGGCTATATCAGGATTCTTTAACAAAAAAAAGTATAATTAATTTGCGGTCAGAAAGGAAACTGGACAATTTGACTGTTCTTACGATTACTTAACAGCTTTAGGATTCAGAAAATAACTTCGGCAGATTTTAAAACAGAATTCCCCCAAAAGAATTCAGCACCACTTTTAGAAGTTAAAAATGAGCTGGGGATCTCAAGTATCAAGTTATCTTATAGCCACAAACCACCTAAAAACTATAGAGAGCTGCTAAGAACATTAAAAAACCCCATCCAAACTACTTGCTAGTCTCAAGGAATAGCTAACACAACTAAGTTTTCATGATGGCAGATACCAGCTTACTTGAGCTCAGTTATTAGATCCATGATAGCAATGTTCTTCTCCTCCAGAGAGGACTGTGCATTCTGTAATGCATCTTGCAATTCCTGAAGCTGTGTTAAAGTGATCTTTAATTCTCCACAGGCATTCTGTAATGCAGATTCCAGTTCTGACATTTTCTGTAAGGCTTCCCTGCGGCAAGTCTCAGTTTGAAGCAGCTTATCTTCTAAATCAATCACTATTTTACACACACACCACAAAAGAGAATGTTTAATCATCAGTACATCCAGGTCTTTATGAAACAGCACTACCTAGTAGCACTTGTGGTTGTAATAAATTTTCAGTATCACTATTTTTTAGGACAATCTAGAAAAACAGTGACTACAAAAAAATTTTTATGGTACCTAAGTATTTGCTAGTTTTATTCAGTTCATAATCAACAATTGACTTGAAACATAAGGATATATCTAAAAACATCTGGCCAAGGAGACAGTACAGAGACAATATAGTAACTGAATATGTAGTGCTAAGAAAAGTGCAAGCAGAATTGCCTGTATTTCTCTGGCTTAAAACAAGGGTACAATTAAACTAAATGGAAGAAGTTGGATTGGAAAGTTTGTTATTTCCATAGACTTGTGGGGTTTTCTGTTTGTTTCAAAGAGCTGCATTTTTGTGAATAGCATACGCTTTTATAAAATCTAAGTGTCTCATTTGACTATCACATTAAGAATCTGCATTACCAGTTTACAAGGAAACTACTTATACATTTCACCTGGAGTAAAGATATATACCACAAAAGTGAGAATTTGCAAAAGTATGTTAAAAAATGTTTGTGATTTTTTTGGGTTGCGTGAATGTTGCTCATTTGGGTTTGGTTTTGTTTGGGCTTAAAAAGATTATCATTTTTTGACTCATGTACTTGATTATGAAACGGGGGGGGAAGGAAAAATGTCTAACACATACAGAATAATTTAATGAAAGGAAGTCTGAGAAACAAAATAGCCAAATTACCCTCATTTGCCTTTTTACTGAGCTCTGATCTTGCTTCTTCCAAAGTGATATCCAACCGATTTATCTGCAGTGCCTTGTTTTCACCATCTCGTTTTAATTGCACTACTTCTTTTTCCAAGCCAGTAAGTTCATTCTTGCACTGATCCATCTCCAATTTAATCTGTCTAATAGAAGCAACCAGAACAAAATGAACCATGGAATAACAAGAGCAACACGCTCTAAGAGAAGTGTTTGTGAATAAAATAGAAATAAAAGTCATGTTAAGTAGGCTTTTCTTGTTATCAAAACTATACTGTAAGACTAGCAAGCTCCTGGAGAATGTACTGTCTACAATTACAAGCAAGTTGACATGCTTATGAATTGAACTGCTTTATGAAGTGCTATCTTAAGGCTAAATAGGTTGCCATGACATGCATTAATTCCATTGGAAAACTGTTCCAGAAACTCATGCCTCTGCTAGTCAAAAGTTTCCCCTCTGATTTGCAGTCAGTGCTCACAGAGAGACTGAAGTGTGCAAGCCCCCAGCTGAAGACCATTTCAGACAGCAGTCTTTCTGATCCATATGTCGGTGTGCAGAATACACCTCTCACTTACACTAAACCTACCTGATTGTACAATTAAGTTCATCCACCTTCTGTCTGTTTAAATCTGCTTCTTGAGCAGCTAGGCGAAGTTTCTCCTCCACCTTTCTCAACTCATTTTCTGCACATGCTTTCTGCTTCTGAAGCTCTTTTTCCAAATTGAATACCTATTTGAAATGGCATTTAAAGAGTACTTTAAAATTATATACCAAAGAAATACACATCCTTGCCTTGCAACTCACATAGGGAGAGTTTTTACACAACAGACTTCTTTATAGTCTGTATGTAATTTAAGACTAAAACTCTGCACATCTGAAAGACTAATAGTTTCTAGCAAATATAACAAGATGCAACTTTCTGAATTTAAATGCACCTCTCCTTAACTGCAGCCTAGGGTTTGATTTTCCAAGTACCTAGCCACTCTAATGCTAGCTAGAATTTTTGATGGCTCAGAACCTGGCTTAAGATAAAACAAGCCCCTAAACTCTTTATTTTAGATACATCTAAAATAATAATTATCAACTAGTTAATATATAATTATCAAAGTTAGTTAGTTAATAATTATCAAATAGTTATCAAAGAAATATTCAGATTTTATAGGTATTATGAAAACATATATAAGGCATTTAATTTTCTCTCTATATGTAGACACTTCTCACCATACTGTACCTGTTTTTCAAGTTTAATTTGATTATCTTCCAAGTCCCCATTTCTAATAGTTTCTTCCTGTAACATTTGCTGATAATGATGCAAAGTTTGTTGGAGGAGAATATTTTGTTCATTCATGTCCTGAATATTCTGACCTTTTATTTTTATTTCTTTCTGTAAATAATGAAGCTGAAAAGACATTTATTTTCCATTACAATAAAACATTTTTATTTGTACTTGCATCAGCTATTCTCTCTTAATGAGCACAGAATCACACTTGTGACTCAATGAAACTTTTGAGTCTGAATTCAGTTGCGTTACAGTTTCAAAAGTACGTAACAGTCCTCTCATAATTCATCACTGAGTTGGGCTCAATAAAACAAGGAAAGTACTAACTTCTCAGCCCCAGGTTTTGATTCTTGCTTTCTAACTATAACTTGTCAGTATTTTAAAAACATACATAACCGATTTTTAGTTTCTAAATTATTGAACTACTTTTCTTTCTGCCAGTCTTCATTTCTCAGAAAGTCCTTGTTTTCCCCTTGAGATTTTGTTCTCAGTCCTCCTCTTTGTTTCTTCCTGCCTATATGGCAATAGTCATTCCAATAAAAAAGGGAATTTTGAGTGCCTAACTTGTTTTATGTTGAATAGTCTGTTTTCTCAGTGGTGAATGCCAGGAGTAACTGTTCCACGGAACAAAAAAAAAAAAAAGAAAAAAAAGGGAAGTGTTCTTAAAAAAAAAAATCAAAAATAAATCACTAACTGTTCACTCTGAAGAGAAGTAGTGACTGGAACTTATTTAGAAAAACAGAAATAGTGGTCATAATTACAAAGCCTCGCTTGCTACACTTGATGTTTCACACAGCATCCAGTCCCTTCATATGCAGTATAAGAACAATAGAATTTAGGGCTTAGGAAGCAGCAGTAAATATCACAGGCTTATGTGTGACACAGACCACAAATTTCCATCAAGTTAAGCCTGTACAGGGTCTAGCAATCTCCACTTGACTAAAGCCTCTCTCAGCAGGTAGGCCAGCACTGACGTGATTAGCCTACTATATAATTAGTTCACCCACAAATAAAAATTCATTCTAATATTTAAAGTTAACTCTTTCTTGCTTTCATGTAGTAGTGGAAAGTATGATAGAACTCAGGTTCTTGAAGTAAACATTTTCTTATCCTCAGGACTTCTTCCTCATTAAGACAGTTGTAAAACAAATCAATTATGTGCACTTAAATTTAAATTGCAATAGTGCTCTCTCCATTTTTTCCAAGATAATGCTTTGTTCACATAATTCTGATTTTGCTAGTTCTTTCAACAATTCATTTATCTTAGTGCTTCTTTTCTCTTAACTTATCCAGTGTTTCTTAGTTACAATTTCTCCCTTTACTCTCACAAAACGTATAATCTTTCCCCAGCTTGCTTCCTATTCACAGTTCCTGTTGCAAATTTTGGCTGTTATTTCACAAACTTTTAGATTAAATCAATCATAACAAGTGTTCTCTGGAGTACAGAAGAGTTGTAAAACAACTATTACCTCTTCAGACCTTTCTTTCAGCTGCTTTTCAAACATCTCCTTATTTTCTTGTGACTGACTCAAATACAGTGCAACTTCTTCCTTACATAGATTTAGTGCTGACTCAAGTTGTCGTACCTAGGTGAATGCAATAGATTATTTAAAATTGCATGGCATGGTTTGTACTAACTAGTCTAAAAATTGTATTAAAAGGCATCTTTGTGTAAAACATCAGAAAAGCTACATTTTTATCGTAGGAGTATAAAACAGTCATGGAAGATTATAGTAAACTTTAAAACTGAAATAGTCTTCAAAAATTAAAAGTATTTGTGAAATTCAAAATTACAATACTTCAGATTGTGTTTAGATCAGGTGAGACAATCAGTTATGAGAAGATATGCCAGCATTTGTCAGTAGCTAGAATTTAAAAGCAAACAGATGGTCAATACCAAAAATGAATCCATCATGTTTTATTACATATAGAACTGCATAAATAAATTTGGAATTATCATCATAGGTGAGCTGACACACATTTTTGAAAAAAACCACTCAGATCTTAATAGAATCCTTCTCAAAAAGTTACCAAGCAGCATGATTTCCCTTTCTGCACTGGGAGACAGTGCCTGAGTTTCAGCAAATGGGAAAGGAAGACCTTTGAGCAGTGTCACCACTGTTAATCTATTTTACACTTTTAATGTTCATTCGGGTTTGAGTAATCTCTAAAAAATACCTTATAACCTTGAACTGATAAAAATTATAACAAACAAACCCCCAGAGATCTTAAGGCACAGTAATTAAGCTTTCTTAACTGTTTAGTTTCAGTGCTAGGATTTCTCATCAATGAGAATTGTACTGAATTTAGCTGCAGCATGACTAATGCTTTCAATTTTGCAATCAGACTGCCAGTTTTCTAAACCACACTGGACTGTATATCTCTGTCCCCAGCTAATCCAAGAGCTTTTTGAAGAGAAATTACAATGTGTCCTAATTTTAAATCTCTGGAAAACATCCCAAATACTATAAAACCACATGGATAGAAAATTGGTCCAACATAAGCTCAGAAAGTGCATGAAAACAGCAAAGTCCCCAGTATCTTCTCCTACTGATATCCTGAAGATTTAATACTTTGAAACCTGACTGGGGTAAATCCCCACACAGCACTGGTTTATTAAAATCCCGTTGCAAGTGCTGCACGGAAAATATTTATCAGGCAAACACTAGGAAGAGGTATAGATGGCTAAAAACATGACCAATATTATAGTATCATATATATCTAAAATATATGCCATATATAGACCAAAAGCATATATAACATTAGCTCTGTGAGACAGTGTTGGACTTTAGGAGTACAATAAGCACAACTTTGCCCTATTTGTAACTATAATAATTGCATAAAGCAATTATCCATTGCATAAGCTCTTACCGTAGGTTTCATCATGCTTCTTTTAATTAAAAAAAAGAAAACAAATCAAAATGAAACAACAGATAAAAAAGAAATACTTCAGATAAATGACTTCTGGAATATTTACTGAGACAGTTTTTCTGTAGAAGATAGAAGGAAATACACCACTACTGCAAACCTTGAAACTATTACTTGAAAATTACAAAGAGCTTACTAACTTTGATTTTTTCTTCTGTTAACTGACTTTCCAGCACCTTCAAGCCTTGATCTTTCTTGACATTTTGATTTTCCATTTCCTGTTTTTACAGATATTTTTATTCAAGAGAACAAAATATATTACATTAATATAATAACAGTAATTTAATAAAAACTTATATTCAGAATCAGGAAAAACCTGCAGATCAGTGTATTTAAAATACATGTTCTTGTATAATGTATTTGTGTACATGATACTCTGAAGTGAATTTGGTTGCTGATAGATGTCTCTTCATATTCTTCAGCAGCAGGCATTGTTAAAAGGAATAAAACATTATCGTACTAGAACATTCTTGGTTTTTCACCTAGTGCAGGATTGATGCAATCATTCTTTATCCAGATCTCTTTCCTTTCATTAGAGAGAAAAGCCCAAGGGGCAATCCAGAGGCATAAAGACAGAAAATACTGAAAGGTCATTAAAATTTGTACAATATATAGCAGTAGTAGCAGTAACTGGTGACTACACTAGATTCAGTCAATTACTCAAACAAGAATTAAGAAGCTAAAACATAAACATCTTTCATTTTCCCCAATTTTCCCATGTATTTAAGGATATGCTTTTCATTATTTTTAGTCACTTGTTTGATTTTCATTTAAAGAAAGTCAAGAGCCAACCTTACCTCTCTGCTTCCTATTAACAGCCCATCCAATGACTCAATGTGATGCTGTTTATATATAACCTCTTGTTGTAAAACAGATATTATTTTCTCTTGTTCAATGAATTCTTGATGTTTCTTCCCCAGCTGTGTCCGAAGCTGTCCGTAAGTAAATCATAATTTATTGTTTTAATAAGAATTTGTGCATCTAAATATGTCATTCAGTTCTATTCACCCATCATCTTTATAATGAAAATTAAATACATTCCTGCCATTGGCAGTATTGCACAGTCTTAAAACTATCAAGAAATCCCAAGCACTTAATATTTCAAATGAAGGAGAATGAAGGCAGACAGAGTATAATTGTCTGTCACCAGCCAAGACAATAAGACATGCATACATTCCTTAGTAAAAGATGAGAAGTTTCTTGAACAGCTAGAAATAATCACAGTTATATTTCTAATCACACGGAGAAACAGACTTCTTCTCTAGAGACTGAAAAACCTACCAACAATTCTCCCTGAATGCAGATGCTCATATGACTCAGACTGGCCGAGGTTCAGCCAACAAGAGAACATTTTTAGAAGCTGTCGTGCTTTAAACCCATTCACTAGGCACTAAAGCTATACTTTTTTTTTTTTTTTTTGGGGTGTTTGGAGCAAAGAACAACAGTACTTTTCCTAACTCCTTATCTCCTTATTTCTCTTCAGCTGAGCAGGATATGAATATTCCAGAGGGAAAGTTGTATAGCTAGTTAGATGGAAAATGTACTAAAATCAGGGAATGTAGGGAGAAGAAGGAGCTTCTTGACATAACTTTTTAAATGGATGTGCCTCGAAATTACAAGACAAATAAACATAGGAAAAAGTTACCAAGTATAACACTCATACATAGTACCACATGATAAAGGTCTTACTAAGTCAATCTGTTTCTCCAATTCTTTGTGCTGCTCAAAGTGAACCAACTTTTCATTTTCAAAAGCAGAAGTTATTTTCTCATGTTCTTCACTGATAGTGGTTTCCAGCTCATGAATGCGTCTGTTTTTACCCTGGGAAGCAGCAACAATAAAAGGACTTAATAAAAACATTTAGCTGTGATATTAAGCGGTGTTTTATTTGATCATCTAGTTTATAGATTTCATAAAGGAACAACAAAGAAAATACTAAAGTTACACAGAGCATGTGTCATCTCAGAGGATGTCACAGCTGTAATGGAAGTATAGAATGTCAGTAAATCTGGCCTCTACAGAGACAAGGTGTCTGTCAAGATGGACTATGGCACAGATAACAACTTCTGACAAAAAGAAATTCAGTGTTCATATGAATAGATGGAATCTTTAAAACACCATTTGGAAGACTTTTTTATTTACAAATCTACATGTATGTCGCTGAAACCAAAGGCAATTTTACAGGGCCAGATCTTCATTGCACGTATGACCACAAGGAAAAGGCAGCATGTTCATTAATAACTTACCACATTCAAAGGCAGGGAATAAAAGATGTTTTATTTCAAACAAGATTCAGTTTTTAAAACCTGTGTTCCCTAAAATCTGCATTGATTATTTAGCAGATCTGAAAGTCTACACATTTTGAATACAGGGAATACTACTGTTAAGTTAAACTTTTATGTCTTGTTACAGAAATGTAGTTTCTCACTGAGAACATTTTACCGTGAGTTCCTGTTCCAACTCAGCATTTCTTTCTGCAGCACTGGAATAAGCAATAGTCTTTTCTTCCAACTGTTTCTCAAGTGCAGAAAGTTGAGAAGATTTCTTTCTTACCTGAAATTAAATATGGCACAAAACAGCATGTAGACAACTGCTTCAGGTTTATTCAAATATTTGTATACAATTTCTTATCACCGATTCCATTTTAGCTACTACTATAATATTTTTAATAAATTGTTTGGTTGATTTTGTTGATCTATCATCTTTTATTACTTACAGAGAAAGATTCAGGACAGTTTACCTACAATTTATCCAATTAATTATCAGTGAAATAGCTATTACATATTTATAACATTTACATTCATTACTAGGAAATACTGCAAATCCCATTAGCTGAACTCTATAAACCCATTAGCACCAGAATGGAAACATTAGCAATTTAACTTATTCACCCTGAGAAAAGCAGAAGCTTAAATTTTTTCTTTTGTGTCTCTCTGGTAATGGAGTTCATCTCTGGCAACTACACTAGCATTTAATTAGGAAAAATACAATTCCTTCAACATCTACTTCCTAAGATTACCCGTTAATTCAACCACACCAAACCAACAAGACTGTGCACATTTTCCACATAACAAATCAAACTAGTAGCAGAAAAGCCTACCTACTACACCAGCTTTAAAACAGTATTTCTGAGAATTAAAAAATCAAGGCTGCTATCTTAAGTCCTTCTGCTTGCTGAAAAGTTTAGTTTAAAATTTTCTCAAATTAATCAGATTTTAAAATTATTATAGCAATTGCAGTTTTTCCATAACTATTGTCTTCACTAGCTTTGATTACTGAACTAAAGAAAAAGTGGCATATTCTTTTCAGTGTCATTAAAAACTTACTTCTCTCTCTAAGCTACTAGTTTTTGAAGCCTTCTTCAATAGGTCTTCCTGTATGATTTGAAACTGACTGGTTCTTTGAGCCATGCTGGTCTTCAAAGCAGAATTCTCATCATCTGCTTTTGTCAGTTTAGTGCGTAACTCTTTTATCTCTTTCTGGAATTTTTGCCTCAGCTTTTCAAATTGTTTGCTTATAAGTTCCAACTGTTGACATTTTCTCCTCTCTCAAAGTAGAAAAAATAAATTTAAAATTAATTTATAAAAGAACATGCAAACCCATAATGTAACTGAAAGCAGAGACTCATGAAAACAAACAACAAAAACCCCAACAATACTCCAAGAAACAAACAAACAAACAAACCAAAGACGGCATCGTCATGTAGGTGCCCTGACATAATTTCATGGAGCAGTCCTAACAGCAATGACAGAAGCAATCACAGAAACACTGTGACAGCAGGATACAAAGAGTCAATAAAAATATGGAGACCTTAGCACAACCTGCATAAAGAAAAAAATACATGGTTCCATTTCAACACAACTCCTAACTTGGCTATTGCTGAATGAGCAACTTAAGTAGCAAAAGAAAGGAATATGTTGTGTCTGGAGAACATGACAGTTTCCAAGGCAGCAAAATGCTCCCTGTTCAACCAAACCATACCTGTTAGCTCAGAGGTACGTTTCAAAACAGCTATAAAACTAACTTGAATCCCTCCAGAACATTTCTGTTCTGTGGATTAATTAGACAGAACTGCACAGCTATTTCAGCAAGCTTACCTCCTGGATTTCTGATCAATTTGACAGGCTCCATTTCCAGGTGGCACAACCTGCTGTTTTCTTGTCGTTCATTACGATTACAAAGATGCTCAGCTTCAGTACAGATGGTTAAGTTTGCACAAGGCTTTTGACTTTCTGCTTCCTTCATTGCCAGTTTAATGCTATTATAAAAGAGGAGACAACTATTAAACATTCTTTCTACACGTTAGTTCTAATACCGCCTTATTAACTGCCTATTCTTGCCATAGTTCAGTAACCAGAAAGTTATACCTTAGGTCTGCAATCAAAGGTTTACTTGATTCACCACAAGATTCAGAGGTAGCTTCTTTTGTTGAAGAACTCCATAACTGGTGTTTGAAATGGTGCCATTTAAACTATAAGTTAACAGAAAACAAAGATCAATGAAAAATCAACTTTTTATTGCTTCACAGCCTCCTTAATTCATGTGTTATACTGGCATATAACTTTTAAGACAGTATATAACTTTTAAGACATATGCCAGGATGTTAGAAGTTTGGATAAATCAATCCTTAAAATTATTCAAAACATAATACACTGTTAAGACTGTGTTAGTTACTCTACCTCTTCAGATGTACTTAAAGACAGCTGAGAAATAATGGTTTCTAATATGTTGAGCTCTTCCCTTGAATCCTCAATTTCTTGACAACATAATTTCAAGTGGTTATGTTGCCGTGCAGTAAGTGCTCTCAGCTCTTCATTTTCACTTATTAGAGCACTTTTCTCTTTAAGTACTATTTCTTTTTCAGAAAGTTCACTCTCAAGCTTGATGATCTTCTGATCAGACTGACTCAGCATTGATGTCATTTCAGTGTTCTTTGCCTCTAGAGTTTTAATTTCTTCTTTTGTGTTGTGATTCTCTTCCTTTAATTGCCTAAAAAGACATTAAAAAGATATAGCTCAACATAGAGGATTTTCATTATTAGAAGCAGAGAATTATTAAGGAGACTCAAGCTAATGTAAGGGTGCTCATACACTGCCCATTCCTGCCAAAATGGCCTAAAGAACAACAGTTAAGACAGGAATGTGAGCGTGGACAACGCATGTAAATTTGAATACCCCCAAAATATCTGTGCAGGTGTTTGTCCAAACCTAACAATTCTAAAGACAACCAGCTGATGGTTGTCTTCCCTCATTAAAGCAATGAGGGAATTACCAAAGAACTCCTGAAAAAAAGGGGGGTTCAGCTTGAAATGAAACATACAAGCATAACAACGTGTTAACAGTGGGAGTTGGGACAGAGAGCAGTCAAAACCAAGTTTGACTGTTCCATAAGCTGCAGTCAGCATCACAACCTCCACTGAGGCCTGAGTGCGGCCTCCCCATCAGATGCCAAGAATATCCTTCATTCTAGCTGGGACTGCCACCATGATATGCAAGAGGCAGGGACCCACAGCTGGCAGTGCAAGGGGACTCCCTGGGTGCTGCTCACTGGCAGGTGCATGAGCACCCCACGGGCAGAGCACAGCTACACAGCAAACCAGAGCAGCCACAGAGCCGTCAGGAGCAGCCAGCAACCCAGGGAATCAGTGTCCCAGAAGGCTTGGTGGGGAGCTTCTTACTGGGAATGAGTGGCAGCAGGTGGGATTAAAGTGTTTAAAAATTAGTTACAGAAAATAGGTAGAAATGTATTGGTTTGAACTACATGAATTGAGTAGCATATTCACAGTGACATCTGCAACATGCAATTTCTTCTATAATAACTGTGCAAAGAATTTTTAAAAGCCTTTGTGTTACCTTAGTTGCTCCTCTAGGATGTCTAGATCCTTTCTGTAGCTGATACACTTTTCATTCAACTCCTCTTTTTCTTTTTCACAATTAATTAAACGTTTTCCCAATACCTCGTCTTCAGCTTTAGCCTTAAAAAGCAATTTTTTTTCATCACTGTACAGCAATAAACTAAGCTTCCATGGTCAAGAGGCTATTTTTAAAAGAATTATTATAAACGCTATGCTCTTGCTGGTAAGTTAGTAGATAACACTATTGCTCACTATTGTGAAGAGTAGAGAGGCAAAGAAATTTTTCTGTCATTTAGGAAAAAATTAACTGAGTATTTTAGGGCATATTTATCGCTAACCCGGGCTCCGCGGCTTCTGTGGCAGAGCGCGAGGTGCTGCGCTGTTCCGAGAGCGTCTCGTTAGCACAGCCGCTCGGCAGGATCAGCCACACACTCACACACGCGTGCACGCACAAACGCACGGGCAGCTTCAGCAATACGGTCGATGGCAAAGAGGCGGGAAGGGTCTCTGCACTGAATTCCATGAACAGAGGTTTATTGCATTCACACCGTGAAGGAGTCAAGAAGCAAAGACAAAAAACAATGGAGGGTCCAGGTTTAAGTACCAGAGCGAGCCGAGCACCAGGGACCAATGATCTGGGGGCACGGGGGCAGTACACAGGCAGGACTGGGGAATGGGGACCCATGGGGAAACTCTGGGGGAGTGGCGAGGGGCAAAGGCCAATGGGGGAACCAATGGGGAGAACTTTTTGGGACATGAAACATATAAGGTAGCAAGGGGGTGGAGGGGCCACGGGTCAACCAGGGAAGCAGAACAATGCATCCTGGGAGAAGCCTTTCTGGTCACCCTAACCTGAGGAGGTTCTTTTGGTACCAGGAACTTGTCCCACCAGTGGACTCTCTTTGTCCCTTGCAACGTAGCCTCACCAGCCACCACAAATATTTGTGGTTGGCAACCCTGTTCCACAAGGAAAGAAGTCTAATAAAAAAAAATTCTCTGTAAGAGCTAACTGTATTTTCTCCTCCCACAAGGCAGTAAGGATTGACAATTTTGATCATTGGAACTTTGGGAGAAGAATTCCTTTTCATCTTAGCTCTTCTTCAGCACATGGTTTATTGAACAGCTTATACATATGGAGAAAAATAATTCTTTTAAAAGGATCTTGTATTTCTAAAATGTAAAATTCCCAGCTGGCAAGCAGGAGACAGAAGAAACAGCAGCAGTATTAGGATACTCCAAAGATGCAAACTCCAAAGATCCAGACCATGCAAAGACAGTGTAAAATTATATAACAATTTATCACCATAAACAGTTGCTTACCCTGTCCCACCTCTTGACTCACTGATGAACTTGTTGCTATTAGCTGCCTGGCCTATTGGAATAAAATTCTTAATACCATGGCAAATACAAGTGAAGAAAAAACCCTCACCTTTTCTAATTTTTCAGTTAGTTCTGCTTTATACTTTGTGAAAGCTCTTGTCAGCTCCTCCACGTTTAACAAAGCTTCATTTCTCTGCTGTTGTGCTCTAACAAGCAAAAGATGCAAATCAATTTTAAAACCTACAAACTCCAGCTATTAATGTAACTATCTTCTCCAGTTACTAAAAACAACTACTACAGTAATTAATCCAGGTACTTCCTTTCTTCTTCCAACTTTCCAAGCCCCAGATATCACGTGAAAATGTCTTCCAAGAAACAACCCAGACTCCCACCTTTTTGCCTCTCATTCCACGCCACTGCCTCTTCCCCCATCATTACTCATTACGGAAGAAGCTGGCAGAGTAACCTCAGGACAGCTCAGGTATGCAGTCTGTTCAGGACAGCCAACACAGGCACACAAGAATTGCTGCTGCTCCATAACATTTCTCTCTTCCACTAAGGGAGTTGTGGGGATAGGGCAGTGCCTCATCAAAGTACAACCAACCCTCAGATCGGTGTCTCTCACCACCACTGCCCATTTGAAGACGGCAAAAGTATTCAGAGAATGGGATAAAAGCATTTCAGAACAAAAAACCAGCATTAGTCTAAAGCACTTCAGTTTACCTGGATTAAGAATAGTAAGTTGTTGGAATTAATGATTAAAAGTAAACCATAATAATTATTAATACTAACCATAACGTCATATGTTGCCTGTAACACCTGGCAGAAGCTCAGCTTTTCTGAAGTACCAAAATATTTACATTTGCAACTAGTAACTAAGTACAGCTAGTTTCCCACATGCTCTGAATGAACAGCAATCATAAAGCAAAACATTTATTCAACCAGTAGTGCAAGCCTTATAGTATTTCAGGTTTTCTTGCCCTAAGAAGGTTAGAAGTAATTTCATGGGTAGAGGCACAAGTTAAACAGAGTTTGCATTTAAATGGTTCAAGAAATGCTTTCCCAAGCCATTAATTCAGTTAATTTTTGCCCCAGGTAATGCAGTTAAATTAATAGGGCAGGTAGGGATCCTTTTATTTATTCCACTCCTTTAAAATCACATTTTGGAGGTGATAAGAGTGTTTATAGCAACTTCCAATAGTCAAATTCCCTAGCCTTCCCAGTGGTGATGGAACCACTAGGCCAAAGGAGGCAATAGGAGAGGGAAATGGGGATTGAGATGGAATTACAGCACCCTTTTCAACAGTACCATATGGACAGGTAAGATTAAGGATAACATAAAAATGCTCTCTTGATTGAGTTGTGCTTTTATCACTTTCCTCACACCAAGGAATATTGCTGAATACCAAGTACTGAGCATACACTGCAGGTTCTTGCAAGACAAAGACAAAAATAATTCAGGAAAAATATATTCTGGACACTGAAGCTTTCCACTGTAATACATCCATTCTGAAGAAAAAAAAATAACAGCTGATAAACTGGTTACTACTTTGTGCTATCAACCTGCAACTACCAGCTAATTTCAAGATTTTAAATGTGTCTATTTAAATAATCATTACCTTCCCACAGAATTTCCCCTTTTTTTAAAAATAACATCCTTAAAACAGAAAAGCAATTTGATTCCACAAAGCAAACAATAGAAATAAACACTTATGCTCTACTATTCTAGGTTTCATTTAATAAAATTAGTTAGTTACCTCTTTCCTTGCTTGCTTTGTTCAATTAACTCCATTTTCAGATTTTTATAGCCCTTTTGATATCTTTGCAACATGTGTTCTCTTTCCGTTGCTGTTTTCTGATTTTGATCTAGTCTATCTTCTGCATCTCTAGCAAATAAACAAAGCATAATAAAAAAATAAGAACGTTTTGTAAAGAAAATAGATTTCTGTTGTTCTTTTCTACACATGATGTTCAAGAAGTGCTAGACAAATATGCTGTAACTCTCAAAACTAGGCTAGGAACACTTGTAGTCTCCAGACTCCCCAGGAATATGTCTGCAGTCTGGAGTGGTGTCTAAGACTTGTCAATAGGCACCAGGTGTCACAACTGCCAAGGATCCAGAGAGCTGTCTTTGTGTCATGAGCTCTGATCATAGAAATCATATTTGCTCTGCCAAGAGGTGTGACTGGGAAAGAACACTAAAATACAAATTTAACATAAGTATTTATACTTTTTTTTTGAAGACAGACTACTGAGATATTTATTGAATATTACATAACATGAGGTTGTATGGCAAGTTGACAACCAGGTATGTCTTCCTGACACCTCTGAACAGTGTTTACCTCAGCTTTATTTGGCCATTTGCCTTGATTGATGTATTCCTGAAGAAAGAATCCTTTATATTACAAAGAACATGGTCATGTTTAGAAATACATATGCTTGTTACATGAGAATATATGTGGTCATGTAGCAAACAATCACTCTGTCCAGTTGCAAGGGCATATCCATATTCAGCACACACTATAAACTGGTTTCTTTTACCAGTCTTTAGTAGTTTTTCTCAGTTTCTTGAAGTACATTCAGCACAAGCTAAACCACCTCCCTCCTCCTATAAATGGCTCTGAAGTTGAAGACCCAGATTACATGACCCACGCAGTACCAGTCATCCCTAAAAAGAGATTGAACTAGCAGTGAGACAACAATAAAATAATGATTTTAAAGTACACTTATTACTTCAGAATTTTATCTTGAGCTGAAACGTCTGCTTCCAGATTTACAATCTGTTCCTTCAACTTCGGAATGCTGACTAAATGTGTACCTAAAGCGGCCTCAAGATATGAAATCTGAAATACAAACATATTTGGAGTTACATTAACATTTGCATATATACAGGTGAGAAACATAAGAACAATCTGCTTACTGAATGACAGCGCTCTTAACCTTACTGTAAATTATGTTTGTTCATAAAGTCCAATTTTCTGCTCGTTTAACATTCCTTCCAGTTCCAGTGTGACATGATGTCTAGCAAAATTATTTCTTTATAGGTTGATCTTGTCTCTTGCTTTGCCCCAAAAGTTTATATTCAAATATTTCTTCTTTCAGTGCCAGGCAGTCAAACATTTTGTTTATCTATTTATTTGTACTGTTTTGGAGATAACATTTCTCAAACGAAATGCACTAAGCATAGCTATATAATATTATATATAAACCAAATAAAAGAACATAGTTGTCCTGAAACAAACCTGTACAGACAAGTGTACACTAAATCAGTAATGATTTATTAGATACAATATTCCCTTCTAACTCACCTTCACTTTTTTCAAAATAGCAATATTAATCCAACCTGAGAGATCAACTATTTTCGTTTCCTAGACAAATGACTACTGTGCCATTATTGTTCCCATTAATGTCTATGTAGCTCAGACACATGAATGTACAGTACTAAATACACTACTGAACTATTTTCTTTCATAGTGTATTTTTTATTTTGTGGCTTACTGTCTTTAGACTAAACTTTGGAACATAAACAGATGGAATTCATAATTAATATAGTTGTTTTGCCCACGGAGAAATAGATTCCAAAGTATTCAGTGCAAGGTTAATACTGAATATTAAATATATACCAAATATTACATATTACACAGATTAAGATAAGACAAAACCCAACATATTCTGCTTGGAATTATAAACTCAAAAATCATGGTCACTGGGTGTCTTGGGGTTTGTGTTTCTCTTTGATGAATACACTAAAGATACATACTTTTGCTTTTGACTGCATCAATTCAAAGTTCATTGTTTCCACTCTGTTCTTTAGGCAGTGGTTCTGAGAAGTCAAAGATGCATTTTGCTCATGAAGGGCATCCAACTTCTCCTGAAGATGTTCATTTTCTTCCACAGTTTTATCCAAAGTTGTGGATACTGAGTAAGACTAGACATAAAAATACATTTGAGTAAGACTAGACATAAAAATATGTCATAGAATCATAAATAGTTTGGGTTGAAAGGGAAATTTAAAGGTCATTTATTCCAACCACCTTGCAAAGAGCAAGGACAACCTGAACTAGATCAACTTGCTCAGAGCCCTGTCCAACCTGACCTTGAATGTTTCTAGGGATGGAGGATCTACTACGGCTCTGGGCAACCTGTTCCTGTGTTGCGCCACCCTCATAAGTAAAACACTTATTACATCTTGTTACAGCTAATCTAAATTAGTTTAAAATCATTACCCCTTGTCCTACAGCAACAGGACCTGCCCCCATCTTTCTCACAAGCCTCAAGTACTGAAAGGTGGGAGCAGAAACTTAGCAGAAGAAATGTACTCAAATGATACTATGCTTAAGAGGACTCACTTGGTATCATTGTCCGATGCTACAGTGTATCTACTCCAAGCCCAGCAGCCAAAAAATGTTCAAAAACATAGCAAAGAATAGAAAGCCAAAGTTCTAAAAAGAAGTAATGAAGAGAAATATTTACTTTGGATTTTCTTTGAAAATCCTGGTGAGATGTTCTACCAGAATTCTTCTTACAGCTGGAAAAGCCTTGACAGTTGTAATTCAGCTGTTCAAAGTCCTCCAGACGGGAGTCTATCACCTCATCGAAGCAGTGTCTGTAATGTTCACTTGTACTAGTGTTCGAAGGGAGAGCAAAAAGTCACTACCCCGTTTTTCTTTTTTAGGTTGCTCATAAAGACTAGTCAAATGAAAAGCACAAAAGGAGCTAATTCCAGTAATCTGTCACACAGAATAAGGCAGATTCACACTACAAGAGACAGAAGGCTCTCACTCCCAGACACGCTCATACCTGGAAAGCTCTTTCTCTACAGTTTGTAGGTTTTTTTCAGTTCTCCTCAGCTGATTCTGTAACGACTGTACATTTGCGAGCAGGTCTTCGTCAGCACCACTTTTAGAGCAAGTCCACATACTACATTCCATTGGTAACATGCATAAGGCTAAAGTAATATTTAATATTAAAACACTGTTAAATGTGCATAAAGACTATTTGCAAAGATTAAAAAAAGGAAAGGAGAAAAAAATACAATAAAGAGAATACTGAATTTCCAAATGTAGACGTACATTTCACACACTACGCTTTCCCATGTACACTAGATAAAAATAACAAATTGTCTCTTTTGTGAGGAGTTCTATATGCATTCACGAAGTACAAAAAGCTTCATGACTTGCCATATATGAAAACCGGAAAAACTTGCTATATATTATTTGCCAAAAATCTGTCACGCAGCGCATCCCAGAGATCTGGCAGTCCCGTGCACCTGGCGGGGAGCCCGAGAAGCGAACGGCACACACGCGAACGCGCAAAACTTGCCTCGCTGCCCGTGACCAGCGCAACGAGAGACGAAAGCGAACCGGGCCCGGGCGGACGGGCAGCACCAGCGCCAGGGGCCCGAGCTGGCGGAGAGCTGCGGCACGGGGCACTGGCGGCCGTCCCTCGGCTCCGAGCGGGTCGGTGCCGGTGGCGGAGCCACCCCGTGCCCGCCACAGCAGCGCCCAACGCCGCTCGCACCGCGCGGGGCCCTCACGGCGCAGGCGCGGCCCCGCCACCCGCGCGCTGGGGCGGGAGCAGCACGCGCCGCCGCGGTGCACTGTGGGCGGGCGGGACGCGGCGGCGATTGGTGCGGCGGGGGG